>NW_021607877.1:0-1225 GCF_004785775.1 Grammomys surdaster | reverse complement strand
GGAGACAACCATGGAGATAGAAAACCTAAGAAAGAGATCAGGAGTCATAGACGCAAGCATCACCAACCGAATACAAGAGATAAAAGAGAGAATCTCAAATGCAGAAGATACGGTGGAAAATATTGACACAGTTGTCAAAGAAAATGCAAAATGCAAAAAACTCCTAACTCAAAACATCCAGGACACAATGAGAAGACCAAACCTAAGGATAATAGGTATAGATGAGAATGAAGATTCCCAACTTAAAGGTCCAGTAAATATCTTCAACAAAATTATTGAGGAAAACTTCCCTAACCTAAAGAATGAGATGCCCATAAATATACAAGAAGCCTACAGAACACCAAATAGACTAGACCAGAAAAGAAATACCTCCCGTCACATAATAATCAAAACATCAGATGCACAAAACAAAGAAAAAATACTAAAAGCAGTAAGGGAAAAAGGTCAAGTAACATACAAAGGCAGACCTATAAGAATTACACCAGACTTCTCACCAGAGACTATAAAAGCCAGAAAAGCCTGGACTGACATCATACAGACCCTAAGAGAACACAATTGTCAGCCCACATTACTATACCCAGCAAAACTCTCAATCACTATAGATGGTGAAAACAAGATATTCCATGACAAAACCAAATTTTCACAGTATCTTCTCACAAACCCAGCACTTCAAAGGATAATTGATGGAAAATGCCAACACAAGGAGGGAAACTATGAAAAGCAAGGAAGTAATCTTCCAACAACCTCAAAAGAAGATAACTTTACAAACATAATTCTACCTCTAATAACAAAAATAACAGGAAGCCACAATCATTTTTCCTTAATATCTCTTAACATCAATGGTCTCAATTCCCCAATAAAAAGATGCAGACTATCAGACTGGATACACAAACAAGACCCAGAATTTTGCTGCATACAGGAAACACACCTCAGTGACAAAGACAGACACTACCTCAGAATAAAAGGGTGGAAAACAATTTTCCAAGCCAATGGTCCCAAGAAACAAGCTGGAGTAGCCATTCTAATATCAAATAAAATCGACTTTCATCCAAAATTAATCAAAAAAGATAAGGAAGGACACTTCATACTCATCAAAGGAAAAATCTACCAAGGTGAACTCTCAATTCTGAACATCTATGCTCCAAATGCAAGGGCACCTACATACATAAAAGAAACTTTACTAAAGCTCAAAACACACATTACACCTCACACAATAATAGTGGGG
>NW_021607876.1:0-1595 GCF_004785775.1 Grammomys surdaster | reverse complement strand
CTCAGAGGGAGAGGAAGCACTAAGCCTCTAAGAGACTTGAAATGTCAGGGTGGTGGAATATCCAAGGGGCCCTCACAGGAACAGAGGGGAAAGGAAAGGGTTAGATAAGAGGAAGAACTGTGAAGTGGGTGACCAGGATGGGTCAGTGTACAGGGTGTAAAGTGAATAAGTAAAATTAAACAAATGAATAAACAAGACAAATAAATGAACAAAATAGCAAATGGCCAGGATAGATTACTTTAATTTCCTTCTGAAACTTTATAAGCAAGGCCTCCATTTTCTGTACTACTCTCAACATTTTTATCCAAGCTCACACAAAACATTCTACTGAGAACACAACACTCACTGGCTTTTGTAGCCCAAATTCCAAAGTCCTTTCACATTACTCTCAAAAAAATTCATGTTCATGTCTGTCTCAGAAATACCCCACTATTGTGTATTCTACTTGTCTTAGTTAGGGTTTCTATTGCTGTGTGAAACAGCATGACCAAATCAAGTTGTGGAGGAAAGAGTTTATTTGATTTACTCTTCCATATTGTAGTTCTTTATTGGAGGAAGTCAGGACAGAAATCAAGAGGGGCAGAAAGTGATTAATCACTAATTGAGAAAATGTCTCACACCTGGATCTCATGGAAGCATTTTCCCAACTGTGGCTCCTTCCTCTCTGATGACTCTAGCTTGTGTCAAGTTAACATAAAACCAGCCAGTACAACTATAGATCCCTGAAACATCACAATGCTAGTTGAAACTATCCATCCATTTACTTTAACATTTCTATTGCTCTGTGCATGTGCATGACAAATACCACAGAAATAAAAATAATTGGCTCCAACTCCTTCATGCTGCTTAAAAGCTACTATTGGTACACAGTGATGCATATTACAGGAAATCCTCACAAGCATTACTTATCTACTCCACCATCTCAGAAGCTTGGTATTCCTCTTTTCCAGCACCTCAGAAGCTAGGTGCTTCAGAATAACAATACTGTAAAAGACAGCAGTGTCACCAACCTGTCCATAACTCTTGGAGCATCTTTGTGTATATAAGGATGTGGGATACAGGAAAACTGTATCGAAGATTTCTTTGAGGGAAGGATTTCCTCAACCTTGGAGCTAGCTCCCACTGTCCTTTTCTGCTTTGCTGTCCACCATGGCCTCTGCCGCAGGACAACCATTGCATCCCAATGCTCTTGCCTATTTCCTGGACAGTAGTGCAGCCTCTGGAGCCTGATACATCTTCTTGTCTCTTCATCCTTAAAGTATTCAAGACTCTTTAGCTTTTAATAAAACACAAAAAAAGGTATTTTGACCTACTACCCCACTTTCCGACACTGCAATATACTATATCCTTATGACTATTTTTGACACCAGCCAACCAACTCTCTTCTATACCATCTTCCCCGGATCCTTCTCAGCCTTCACAGCAGGGCAGTGACATCGCAACACATCTTTGTGGGGGCTCTAGAAGTGACTGTTCCCCCAGCACTAGAAAGAGAGCAGAAGGAGGATCCCAGTCGCTCCATGTCTTTTCCCTTTCCTGACTGTCTTTTACTCTACCATGCAGTAAGGTTGTTCACATATGTGCCAGTATAATCA
>NW_021607875.1:0-1625 GCF_004785775.1 Grammomys surdaster | reverse complement strand
TAAAGTTTTTATACTGTACACTGGTGATGTAAAGTGTACCCAGTTTTTTCTCACATCTCAATTGGGCTAGTTGAAAGAGGATATCTAATCTCTCTCTCACTAAATCAAGGTGTTGATTAAGGATCATTAGCCCGCCTTTTAGTAGGGTACTGGCGGAGGTTTGAAGGTTAACAATCTCTGCCACCGTGGCTGACAATTGGGGGTAGTGCCCACCTGAACAGAAGTTGACATAGCAATCTCAGTGGCAGTGGCGGTAACGACACTAATTAATATCGTCGTCACTATGGCTGTAGTTATACCAAATCTCCTTTTTGTCTAAATAATGACAAAGTGGAATGAGTCTCTACGGGGATGGGAACCCATCGCGTGACTCTGGCAACCATAGTGTAAGTGAATCTTTAGAATTCCAACACTGGGACATCCAGCAGGTTTTATTGGTACAATTCTTAAAGGTGGAATTTGATAAAATAAACAAAAATACTAGGAACCTGTATCCCTTGGATCAGCACAAGGGCTATCATCAGAGCCTGGAGGGTCTGTCTGGGTGTCACCTTCCAGTATCGCGAGTCGCCTCGTCAGCCGCTCTGGTAGCCAAAACGGATTGTCTTCTTCCTGTGGAAACACACAGACCGCTCCCCTGGCTTTTATTAAAATAGAATCTGGACTTTTTCATTGTCCGGTCAAGATGTCTTTTTATTTGTCCATCTCTTTTGGCCTATCAAGCTGAAAATGAGGTTTTAGCCAATTAATATCTGTTAACAACTTTTGAGAATCACTTTTCTGGAGCAACAAGTACTCTAAAATCTTAAAGCTCATTGTACTAGAGCAAGGGCTTGTGGAAAAACTCCTTTAGAGAGATCAGCCAATAAAATATACAACGAATAATATATACTGAGAGATTTAAACGCCTTAACCTTTTGTATTAAAGCAACAACAAATTTTTTAAGGCCATTAATTATTCTTTGAGGCAAGCTTTTTTAATGAATGGCTTCATGGGCTCTCAAAAATCACAAGCAATTTTACTTAATGTAAACCTCTCACCTTTACCAGGAGGTAAAGGAACTGTATAGAACACTCTTTTAAATCTATAATAATTTTTTATATGCATTTACTTGAATGGCAGCTGGAGTAGGCAAGTCAGGCTGTAGTGCCCCATTAGTCTTATAAATCTTAAATTTGAACTTTCTCTGTGTAGCCCTGGCTGTCCTGGAACTTACTCTGTAGACCAGGCTGACCTTGAACTCAGAAATCTGCTTGCCTCTGTCTCCCAAGAGCTAGGATTAAAGGCGTGCGCCACCACTGTCCAGCCCTAGTGTTTTTTGATTAATTGAATAACCAACTCTTTTTAGTTGAGTGAAGTATCAGATAAAGCCAAGCTGAAGGCAATCTTGTCCTCTAATAATTGTTAATTAGCCCCAGTATTTATCAATCTTTTAAAACCCTTTTTCTTTTAATTATTAATTTAAGATTAGGTTTTTAGTTACTGATAAGATCTAATACACATCAGAGGAACCAAGGCCATTTTGTCTCTATCACACCCAACAATTTTGGCCTGGCCCAAAAGCTGTTTTGAATTTCTTTGAGTCTGAGGCTGACACCTCCCTAAGGAACAAGCAAGGCAATAA
>NW_021607874.1:0-1064 GCF_004785775.1 Grammomys surdaster | reverse complement strand
ATAAAGCTGCCTCAGCCTCAGTACTAGCTGGAGTCATGTTATAATTTGTCTACTTGTTTTTCTTTCTCAATCCTTACTCCCTCACTTGAGCCCATGTTGACTGACTGAGCTGGCTTGGTCACTACCCCAAGCTGAGAATGTGGATACCTGTGCTCCAGCATGGTCAACCTGTCAGGATTCCTGGCTCTCTGCAGGCTGTGCAGAGAGTTCCATGGATCCAGTTTTGTAAGCCATCACCCATGCTAGGGTAGGCTTTGGGTCATTTGTGTCCATGTAAGTAAGTCCTCTCACCCTTACTCCTCTTGGTAAACTCTGCTCACCGACTTTCCTGTAACTCCAGGAAAACAAGTTGGACTTTGATGATATCCTTACTTTGGACTATTGTTGGTTGCCCATCAGGGTGAGAAAGTGTTTTCCCCCAAGAAAGGTACCACACAATAATAGGATAGGAGAGAAAGAATTGGAGGTCATTGAAGAGATCCCAAGATGGATCTCCTGTCTTTACTTTTCTGGTGGGTGTCAGGCTCCTCCAGAAAAGATGAAGTTGAGTTGAATGGGGTTTTCAATGGGACTAGAGATGAAGGAACAAAGGAAATGCTCATGGTACAGTCTGGAGATGTCTCTGGAGGAAAGATTTATTTCCATAGGAAGCAAAAATGGTTGTGGTACAATATTTTACACATGAGAAAACCCATATCCATACATTTGGTAAGAAACATGTACTGAGGGCTTAGTCTTACTGAAGTTTGAGGAGAGGAATCAAGTGTTTAATTGTACCCTGGCCTCTGGGTTTCAGAATTTGACCTGCCAACTGAATTTCTTTTCTGTCTTCTTAATGGAAGCCTTGAGATTCCTCTATGGAGAGAACACCAGACAATAGGGAGTGGTGGGTGATGGTTAAGCCAAGACCAGGACAAGTGGGTAAGGGCCAAGCCAGCTGTCCATGCACTAAATAAATCAGGTCTTTAAATACAGGCTGCATAGTCTTCTTAAAAGGCATCATTGGTTAAGGAGAGTAACCTTTGAATAAAAGTCCATCCTTTAATTAAAATGCTATCTATTTT
>NW_021607873.1:0-4059 GCF_004785775.1 Grammomys surdaster | reverse complement strand
ATGAGGGAAGACAAGGTAGATTTCAGCCTTATGTTTTACCATTACCAGTGAACCTCTGGGGAAGAGACATCCTAAAGGGTATGGAATTAAGACTAACTAATGAATACTCTGCTCAGAGTCAGAAAATGATGAAAGATATGGGATATGTTCCTGGGCTTGGCCTGGGGAAGTTTCATCAAGGTATTTCCCAACCTATTGAGACCAATGGTCAGACCCACACAAAAGGGCTGTGTTTTTCCTAGAAGATGCAATACCCCTACCGTGGAAATCAGAGGACGACGTGTGGGTTCCTCAATGGCCTTTAACCTCTGAAAAATTAACTGCTGCTAAAGCTCTAGTTGATATACAGCTAGCCCTTGGACATTTAGAGCCCACTCAATCTCCTTGGAATACTCCAATTTTTGTTATTAAAAAGAAGTCTGGAAAGTGGAGACTTCTACATGATTTAAGGGCTATTAATAGTCAAATGCAAGTTATGGGAGCCATTCAGCATGGTTTACCACTTTTGTCAGCATTACCTAAAGAATGGAAATTGATAATTGTAGATATTAAAGACTGTTTCTTTTCAATACCTTTAGTATTAGAAGATAGACAAAGATTTGCCTTTACGTTGCCATCCATTAACCATGAGGAGCCAGATTATAGATATCATTGGAAAGTCTTGCCTCAAGGGATGGCTAATAGTCCCACTATGTGTCAGTTATATGTGGGAAAAGCCTTAAGAATTATTAGAGATAAGTATCCTAAATTGAGAATTTGCCATTATATGGATGATGTATTGCTTTGTGGATCTAAGGATGAAGATTTGTGCCTTGCCTATGCAGATTTAATAAAAGTATTTGAGAGTAAAGGTTTATTTATTGCACCAGAAAAGGTGCAGAAAGGCAACGTAGGAGCATTCTTGGGAACTAATATACATTCTCAATTTGTTTCCCCACAGAAAATTACCATTCGTAGGGACCACCTTAAAACATTAAATGACTTTCAAAAACTTTTGGGAGATATTAATTGGATACGTCCCTATCTCAAAATTCCTTCAGCTGAATTAAAGCCTTTATTTGCTATATTAGAAGGAGACAGTCATATCTCCTCACCTAGAAAGCTAACCTCTGCTGCCATAGTAGCTCTGCAGAAAGTAGAAGAAGCCATACAGCAAGCTCAATTAGTGAGGGTTCAGCCTAATGAACCTATTTTCTTATGTATTTTGATACAGTCACATTGCCTACAGCAGTGTTGTGGCAGCAGGGACCGTTGCTCTGGATTCATCCTCATGTATCACCAAATAAAACCTTAGATCATTATCCTACAGCTGTAGCAGAATTGGCATTAAAAGGATTGCAGGCTTCTTTGACACACTTTGGGCAATACCCTGATACGCTTATAGTTCCATATACAGCCCAGCAAGTTCAAGTGCTTTGCACAGTGATAGATATGTGGGCTATACTGAAATGTGTTTTTCCAGGTCATATCGATAATCACTACCCGCACCATCCGTTATTACAGTTTGTGTCAAAACATCCTATAATTTTTCCTAAAGTAACTGCCAACGCCCCTATTCCAAAGGCTATAGACATCTATACAGATGGATCAAAGTCAGGCATTGGATGTTATGTGGCTGATTTTGCTAGCCCAGTAAAGTTTAAATTTGCTCCTGACACTCCGCAATTGGTAGAGTGTCAAGTGGTTTTGGAAGTCTTCAAGGCTTTCCCTGGTCCTATAAATATCATTTCTGATTCCCACTATGTGGTGAATGCAATTTGTATTTTAGAGGTCGCAGGCACAATAAAATCAACCAGTCCTGTGGCCCCCATTTTGAAACAAATACAACAGTGTATTTTATCTAGGAATTCAAAATTTTTTATTCAACATATTAGAGCCCATACCTTACTACCAGGTCCCATGGTGCTAGGTAATGCTTTAGCTGATGCAGCTACTCGCCAAGCGTTCCCTGCTTTGCAAACTAATCTTACAGCTGCTCAGGAATTTCATAAACTGTTTCATGTTCCAGCCTCCACTCTCAGACTTAAATTTGGTATCCCAAGAGCTGCGGCTCGAGATATTACATTAAACTGCCAGAAATGTGTGGAATTTCACCACCCTCCATGCATTGGAGTAAACCCAAGAGGGCTTAGACCTTTAGATGTCTGGCAGATGGATGTGACACATAATAAACATTTTGGGAAATTACAATATCCATGCTACGCCTATGGCTGGAGAAAAGGTTTCTCATGTTATTGCCCACTGTTTAGAAGCTTGGGCAGCGTGGGGTAAACCATGCCTGCTAAAGACAGATAATGGGCCTTCATATACAGCTAAAACGTTTGTACAATTTTGTGCACACATGCAAGTGCAGCATCGTACTGGATTACCATACAATCCTCAGGGTCAAGGCATCATTGAAAGAGCCAATCTCACTTTGAAAATGTATCTGCAAAAACAAAAAGGGGGAATTATGGAATCATCACTGACTCCTAAAGCAGCCCTGTCTCTAACTTTATTTACACTTAATTTTTTAAAACTGGATGAGAAGGGGCTGACTGCTGCTGACAGGCATAGTAATCCTGTGGAAGAGACACGGGAAACGGTGAAATGGAAAGATGTATTGACAAACTCATGGAGAGGCCCGGATCCAGTGCTTACCAGATCCAGGGGAGCTGTTTGTGTTTTCCCACAGAAGGAAGAAAATCCTGTCTGGGTGCCAGCAAGATTAACCAGAGTTGTTGTGGAGCCAAGGACATTTTCTAAGAAGAATGAAGAAGCTGTGGTGGACACTTTTAGTTATGATGACTTATGAAGAAGTGCTAAGTATTCAGTTATGGGCAATAGTTAGATCTTGGCCCGTACCTATGCCCGTTCATGCTAATTCTACTGTGTTGCCATTGTTTACTTCTACTCAGTGTTTTATGGAAGTCCCATGTGCTATGCCTATGGGACAGGAGCCTGTTTTATACAATGCTACTGCATTTCCATTGAATTTTACTCTCTGCTTTACTACTAAGGCTAAAGCTCATACTCCGTGTATCGTACTCAGGAACACCACGTTAACAAACTGGGTGGATCCTGTTGCATTTAGCAAGGTTGGTACCGGAGTCTTGGTTGAGGCACTAAAGCAAGTGTCAGCTGGTAAGATGGAAAGTTCAGGAAATATTCCTAATAATGACAGGGCCTTATTAAATATAACTACCATGTTGCTTCGGAGTAATGTTACCGTACCTTGGACATCACAATGGCCCACTAATAATGCTACATACAAGAGAGTTTTACCTTGGTGTCCCCCTGATCTATCTTTTCCTCCAGTTTTTACGCCATGTCAATCTAAAGAATCTCCTGACATGGAGATTGCTTCAGGATTTGCCCTTTCACCTCCTATAAAATGGGCTGCTATCAACAAGACTGGTATTCGAACAGGAAAGCGAAATATATGGCCCTTTTATCAATGGATACTAACAAATATAGCTGGAGCCAGTACTAGCCTTTCTGCATTTGTCTCTATGCAAGGTCTATATCATGTGATACAAAATGTCTCAGCCACCCGTTCTAATAATAGCTATCCTTATCTGGATAGGATTAAGGTGAATGGCGAGCTGGTGAGTTCATCTGCCCCAGCTGCCCCCATATGTGTTTCACCTCCATTTTTCTTTATATTGGCTGAGTTTGAGAATAATACAAGTTTTCTGAATTGTAGCGCAAGTAATACTACCTGCTACTTAGCTGAATGCTGGAATGATTCTTTATCTTTGGCCTTAATAGTACATATACCTACTTTTGTGCCAATTCCTGTGGAAGCAAATCCGGAAGATTTTCCTATAGCCTCTTTATTGAGACAAAAAAGAGATTTTGGTATTACAGCTGCAATTGTGACTGCTATAGCAGTGTCAGCAGCGGCCGCTGTGACTGCAGGCATAGCAATGGCCAATCAAGTAAATGCAGCTCAAACTGTTGATGCTTCAGTAGAAAGAGCAGCGGATGCTCTGGTTACACAGCATCAAATGAATGCTCATCTCACTTCTGGTATTCTTCTGGTTAATCAGAGAGTGGACCTTCTTCAAAGCAAATTGG
>NW_021607872.1:0-1121 GCF_004785775.1 Grammomys surdaster | reverse complement strand
CTATGACATCGGTATCTATGACATCGGTATCTATGACCTCGGTATCTATGACATCGGTATCTATGACATCGGTATTTATGACATCGGTATCTATGACATCGGTATTTATGACATCGGTATCAATGACATCGGTGTCTATGACATTGGTATCTATGACTTCGATATCAAAGACATCGATATCTATGACATTGGTATCTATGACATCGGTATCTATGACTTCGGTATCTATACATCGGTATTTATGACATCAGTATGTATGACATCGGTATCTATGACATCGGGATCTATGACATCGCTATCTATGACATCGGAATCTATGACATCGCTTTCTATGACATCGGTATCTATGACATGGGTATCTATGACACCGGTATCTATGACATCGGA
This sequence comes from Grammomys surdaster, assembly GCF_004785775.1. Taxonomy (NCBI): domain Eukaryota; kingdom Metazoa; phylum Chordata; class Mammalia; order Rodentia; family Muridae; genus Grammomys; species Grammomys surdaster. The sequence goes on along the minus strand of NW_021607872.1, from coordinate 734 downwards.
ATCTATGACATGGGTATCTATGACATCGGTTTCTATCACATGGGTATCTATGGCATCGGTATCTATGACATCGGTATCTATGACCTCGTTATCTATGACATCGGTATCTTTGACATCGGTATCTATGACATCGGTATCAATGACATCGGCATCTATGACATCGGTATCTATGACTTCGGTATCTATACATCGGTATCTATGACGTCGGTATGTATGACATCGGTATCTATGACATCGGGATCTATGACATCGGTATCTATGACGTCGGTATCTATGACATCGGTATCTATGACATCGGTATCTATGACATCGGTATCTATGGCATCGGTATCTATGACATCGGTATCTATGACATCGGGATATATGACATCGGTATCTATGACATCGATATCTATGCCATAGATATCTATGACATCGGTATATATGACATCGGTATCTATGATATCGCTATCTATGAATAGGTATCTATTACATCGGTATCTATGAAATCGGTATCTATCACATCGGTATCTTTGACATCCGTATCTATGACACGGATCTCTATGACATCGGTATCTTTGACATCTATATCTATGACATCTGTATCTATGACATCTGTGTCTATGACATCTGTATCTATGACATCTGTATCTATGACATCTGTGTCTATGACATCTGTATCTATGACATCTCTATCTATGACATCTCTATCTATGACATCGATATCTATGAAATGGTTATCTATGACATCGGTA
>NW_021607871.1:0-4303 GCF_004785775.1 Grammomys surdaster | reverse complement strand
GTATGTACACATCACTCCAGGGGGTATTTAACCAGGGCCTTCCCGGGGCTCGGGGCCTTTTCCGCCAGCCGGTTCCCATCAGCCGGCTTTTTCCCAGCGGGTCTTTCCTCTATAACATCGTAATAAAGATCTGCTGAAGAACGTTGGTGTCTGTGTTATCTCGTGGGCGAGAACACACCACCCACATATTGGTGCTGAAACCCGGGAAGAAATTTGAAGGTACCTTGTGGAGAAGGACCTCCCAGCTGGAGTTAAACTTAAAAGGAGTCACTGCAGTGGAAGGCAGAATCAGCGAGGTATGGTTAATCCTGAATCTTTTCATATTTCCCCTAAATCACAAGCAGCAGTGAAAATTTTGTTATCTTAGTGCCAGCTTTCACCCATTTCCTCCTGCTGTTGTATTGCTTTCACCAGTTTGCCTGTTTAAATCTTGCCGCCGCTTGAGCAGGCCCTGCCCCCCCTTCCAGCAGCCGTTCTGGGCTGCGAGGTTCAGTAGGCAAGTGAAACTTTGGCCTTTTCCCTTCTTCCAGCTCTTTTCTGGGGTTTTTAAAAAGGCAAGAAAAAGTTTGGCTTTAGCTGCTTTGATCCAGCAGGCAGAGGCTTAGCATAATTAATTAGCCGGGAGTGAGCCCAGAGCCCTTCTCTCTGAGAGTCAGATTCCCCCAGAGATAAGATAACAAACAGCATGTGGCCTTGCAGTCAATTGTGACCGGCTCTGCAGAAAAAACTTTGTTAGTGAGAGAGATCCATTTGCCTGCAGGAGAACACTGACACTCACCTCCTGGGACAGGCTAAAAGGAGATCTGACTAAGGGACAGCAGAATGGAAAGTTGAGGCCAGGCACACACTCATTGTGAAAATTACAAGATCAAAAGTATAGTTCAGCTATTGTGGTGAGTCAGGAGATACTGAAAGAGATTCAGGGTTACCTTCCAGTAACTGTTTCTGGGAAGCGCTTTCAAGCTGGAGAAGACAGCTTGGGTAGACAGTCTACGAAAACTCCCCAGACGTCAGATCTGCGGGAGGGTGGTAGAGACCGAGAGTCTCTGGGAGAGTCTTTTGCGAATAGAAAGCCTCTATATCCAGTAGAGGAATTGCAAAATCTGAAATTATATGAATATGAATCGGGGAGGTCTGGTTCTTCCAAGCGGGAACCAGAGAAAGATGGAAAAATAGTCTGTTATGAGGCGGAAGGATATAAAGAAGTAGTCCTCTTTGAGGCGGAAGGATTCCATTCACGTGGGCGGCTGCAGCCGCAGAGTAGAGAACAAAGGGAGGCGGGGATTAGAAAGCGCGCGCTTACAGCTCCCCCGCCCCCCTGGAATTCTCAGGCAGCACTCCCTGCTGCAATTTTGAGTGCACCGCTGCCTTATGCAGACAAGCTCGGTGCAACTACCTTCCTTTCAGAGAAAGATAAAAAGAAAGATGTTTCAAGCCTTTCCAGTGTTTAAAGCTGTGAAAAGAAGTTGTGTTTACACATCGGTAGAATATATTTCTATTAAAGAACTTGCTGAGTTAGTTCAAAAGCATGGGTTTGATGCTAATTTTACAGCCAGGAAGTTTGAGAGATTTGCCACTATGGCAAGAGCTCCGAATGTTTGGCAAAATACAATAAAAGCTACTCTCCCCAATAAAAATTAATAGATACTGGGGCTGATGTAACAATTATTAGAAGACAAGAGTGCCTTTAACTTGGTGTTTGTCTGATCCCTCATTCAACTAAAAGGAGTTGCTTATTCAGTTAAACCAAAAACAAAATTCAAATTTAAGATTTATGAAATTAATGAGACATTACAGCCTGTCTTGCCTACGTCAGTTACCATTCTAGTAAATACATAAAATTATTATAGATTTGAGAGATTGTTTTTATTGTTCCTTTACATCCTGGTAAAGGTGATGAGATTTAAATCCAATGAATTTATTAGTGATTCTTGAGAGCCCATGAAACAATATCTTTAAACAGGTTGCTTCAAAGAATGATTAATAGTCTTATATAAAAATTTGTTATTGCTTTAATACAGAAATTAAACATTTAAATCTCTCAGTGTATTTTATTCATTTTGTTAACTGATATCTCTAAAAAGAGTTTTTCTGTACACCCTTGCTCTAATACAATGAGTTTTGAAATTTTGGAGTACTTGTTGCTCCAGAAAAGATTCAAAGACAATATATTTTTAATATTTGAGAATTTAGTTACATCTTAAACAGATTGTGACACAGAAAATTCCAATAAGAATGGATAATGGGAGCTAGAGAGATGGCTCAGCCGTTAAAGGCTAGGCTCACAACTACAAATATTTAGAGTTCAATTCCCAGCAACCCATGGTGGCTCACAATCATTCGTAGTGAGATTTAGCACCCTCTTCTGGCTTACAGGCGTACATACAAAAATTGGTTTACTTTTAATGATTCTTAAAAATCAAGTTAACAGATATTAATTGGCTAAAACCTCATCTTAAACTTACCATAAGAGGATTTAAACCTCTGTTCGATGTTTTTCAAGAGAGATACAAATCCTAATTCCCCTCGACAGTTAACTGATAGGGATAGCTTTGTAAAAGTATAGAATAAGCTGTTGGTCATTAAAAGATAAATTATCTAGACCATGATACATTGTTGGCTGTTTACATTATTATTACTCATGTGCTCACAACAGACCTTGGCCAAAGAAACCATTAATGTGGATTCATCTATCTACAAGTAAAGTTTGAACATCTTATTTTGAAACTATTACAGTGTTAATACAAGATTGTAAGGTAGAATCCTGAAAATATTTTAGATGAAATGCTAATTCTTTATTCCAAATAAAAATTAAGTTGGTTATTGGAAAATAATGATATTTGACCTATTACTTGACAAAGTTTTTAGACAAAATTGATAATCATTATCCATAAGACAAGTTGTTAACAGTTGTTCTCTATACATGCTTTTGTTTTCCTATAAATTTACATGGAGCCCATAGAAAAATATTTACTATATTTACAGATGCCTCATCAATTTATTAGACAGTATATGTAATTATATCACATGTTCATTTTCTTGAATTTTCCCCTGCTTCAACACAATTAAATTATGTGCTGTAGAAACTGTTTGAAATGCTGAAAATTCAAGCTTTCAATTGGTACACTCATAGCCAGATATGGCTATGGCTCATGGTTTGTAACTACTTAAAATTGTTGCCTTTTTTAGATATTACTAATTCTCAAATTTTACAGTTAATTATAAAAATACAGCTTAATTTAAGAAACATGTACTGTTTCTTTATAAGACATTTAAGGGTTCATTAGATTGCCTAGAACCCAAGACAATGCCAGAACAGATTTGTATACCAGTCAAATTATAGACCATATAAAAACAATTGGCTATACAATCTTATTCTTTATATCATCAAAATAATAAAAGCTTGAGACTATAATTTAATATTTCTAGAAAGTGTACAAGTAAAATAACAAAACTTCTTCTCAGTGTCCTCAATTTTCATAATGGTGTTAAGCCTTGAAGACTTACACATGATTAATCATGACAAATGGATGTTACTCATATCCCATCTTTTGGGAGACTTTAATATTTACATGTTTCCATTGACACCTGTTCTGGAATCATTTTTGCCTCCCCGTTATCGGGAGAAAAGGCAGCACACGTTATCCAACATTGCCTTGAGGCCTAGAATGCCTGGGGAAAGCCTAAAATTCTCAACTTATACGTCTCAAAAGTTTAGACAATTTTGTCTCCAAATAGAGGTGACTCACCTGACAGGTCTACCATACAATCCTCAAGGACAAGACATTATAGAACGGGATCATCGTACTCTTAAATATTATTTTTTAAAACAAAAAGGGGGAGTCGAGGAGGCTCTACCCTCAGTGCCACGAGTCACTGTTTCTATAGCACTCTTTGCTTTCAATTTTTTAAATTTGGACAGTCAGGGCCATTCGGCTGCTGACCATCATTGTTTAGAGCCTGATAGGCCAAAGGAGATGGTCAAGTGAAAGGACATCTTGACCGGACAATGAAAGGCCCGGATCCTATTTTAATAGGATCCAGGGGAGCGGTCTGTGTTTTTTCCACAGGAAGAAGACAATCCATTCTGGCTACCAGAGCGACTGACGCGAAGGCTCGTGACGACTGAAGATGACACCCCGAAGATTTCATCTACAGATGCTTCCAGTCCTAATCTGGACCCTCCAGAATTGGGTTCCTAGTATATGGGGAGAACAACGATGGGCTATATTATCTGCTTTTCCTAAACCTATACCTGTTAGACATGATGCCATGGTATTTCCAAGATTTCTTACAACTAATA
>NW_021607870.1:0-1012 GCF_004785775.1 Grammomys surdaster | reverse complement strand
TAATAAGCTCATTCTTGGGCCCTGTCTACATCTGTTAAATCAAGTTTTCTCTCAGCAATGTGAAATCTGTATCATGCGGGAAACAATCCCAGGTTATTTTCTTGTATGAGTTCTCCTGATTTTCGATTGTGGAATTACAGAGTTTCCTGCTCCTTTAATTCCAAAAGAATAGCTTTGCTTCGCTTTAAGGAAAACTAATGTTTAAACAAGTATAAAAATAAATTAAATGACATATGTAATATCATACAGTATGTCTACATTAATTTTATATTATGTTAAACATATACAAACTGATATATAAAAATGCTAAATGTTTAAACACATTCTTTCAAACAAGACTCAAAGTGTCACCATCTCAGTTTGGCTTTTGATCAAAAAAAAAAAAAACCAAGCAAATCAACATAAAAAAGACCATAAATGACTATTAATAAGACTATTACATTTTGATTCAACTATAATTTATTATCATTCTTTAAATTAAAACATAAAAAGTCAGTCTGTTTCTTAACGTCATTTTCCCTTTTTCATGCAATATGTTTCATTGGCAGAAAGCTCTCAGACCATCAAAATAAAGCAAGTCTTTATTTTTCGTGTATCCTATCTATAAGAGCACATTTGCTTTTCATCTCTGAAACTATTCTTGCTACAAAAAAATCATAAATTAACTAAAAAATGTTATAACAAAACTTTAAAGTTGATTTTGTCAGCTAGATTTTGTGTTCTTTCTGCCCTTCATTTTCTATTGCTACCGGCTGTGTAGACAAAGTGGCTGTAACTCTAATGTTCACCTGACAAATGAGAGTGCATTACATATTAAAATAAGATGGGAGAAAGAATTGGGCAGATTGACAGTGCCTAAGCCGTAATTACATGCTGTTTTGTAAGGGATACAGCACTGATTGTGAGAGTATAATCCTTTATAAGTGTACAATACTCTAACAATTGCTTTGTCTTTGTTCATATAACTCAGGGTCCTCCTGAGGCATGCAGGTTGTCATCTACTAATGAGAAG
>NW_021607869.1:0-2675 GCF_004785775.1 Grammomys surdaster | reverse complement strand
CTCATCTATGAGGTATCTTGAAATATTCAGTTGTCAACCATATTTTTCACCTGTCTCATACAACACTAGAAGTTGTCATTCTCATCAAATGACAGACATCCCTGTGTCCTTACAACCCTCCCTCTATGCTGTAAAACCTCTCCTGTTGTCTCTATTACCCTTCCGAGGCTGAGAGCCACTATTCTCTTCTCTACTTAAGATTAACTTTTGTTCTTTTGAGAAATAAAAAACATGTGTCTCTGTGGTGTATGTTTGTGTAAATGTTTGTGTATATGTCTCTCTGTGTGTGCACACACGTGGACGTGCTCTCAGGTGCATACATGGCTGCACACATGCATGTGGAAGCCACAGATTGACACTGAGCATCTCTCTCTATAAATATCTACTTTGTTTGTTCAGACATGGTCTCCCACTGTACCTGGAGCTCACATATTCAGTCTGTCTGTCCAGTGATCTCCAGGATCCTTCTGTCTTTCAGGTTACAGACACCACACACCTCACCTGGCTTTACTCCTGTCAGATTCATAGTCTGACAGATTTTCTCCCATACTACAGGCTGTCTCTCCACACTTCTGGTTAAGTCCTTTTAGTTTAAAATAATTGCATTCAGTACCTTTTGTTTTTGTACCTGTGCCATCAGGGACATACTTTGTTGTTGTTGTTTTTGTTGTTGTTGTTGTTGTTGAAGTCAATACTCCAAAGCACTTCTTTATCATTTTTCTTTCTTTTTTTTTAAATTAAGTGTTAATAGCTGTCTACAGACACACACCAGAAGAGAGCATCAGATCCCATTACAGATGGTTGTGAGCTAACATGTGGGTGCTGGGAATTGAACTCAAGGCCCCTGAAGAAGCAAACAGTGCCCTTAACAACTGAGCCATCTCTCCAGAGCCTCCTTTATCATTAAGCAGGCATTTGATAGTTGTTGCTTGTGCATGCTGTGTAAGCACCTCACCAACAGTGCTGCATCCTCAGTCCTGACCAGGAGTTCTAGAACTCAGATTACAAGGATCTGAATGACAGCACAGGGACTGTGTGCTGTCGGCTCTGCACCACAGGGAAATCAGATTGGTTGGTGTCATCTTGCTCAGCTTCCAAGGAATCCATCCCAAAGACTGCTGAACTACCAAAAGTGGAATCTTTGTGGTCATGGAATGTGGCTTCTTGAGATGAACCTCCTGACGGTCATGGGTATGGAAAGGAAGATAGGATCATGTCCAGTGGACTCGGTCTTCTGTCACTTCCTCCATTCCAGACATGATTGGTTTTTGTCACCATTATGTCTTCTGAGAGCAGTAAATGGGCTCTTCAGTCTTTTGACTTTTTTTTCTTTTCTTTCTTTCTCATTTTTTCCTTCTGATACTTCAACCAATAGGTTAAGGATGCTGATCTCTTTTGGGGAAAGGGAAGCCCTTCACTGCTTGTTATTCAGTTCATGAACTCTGCCCTTGGAGCAGGAGATCAGTGGTCCATGCGCTTGTGTTTTCCAGGCTGCTGCACTGCTCAGAATCCAGTCACAGGTCCAGAGGAGGTGAGCGGTCAGGAACAGGGCTCCTTGACAGTGCAGTGCCGATATACCTCAGGATGGAATAATTACAACAAGTACTGGTGCCAAGGGGATTATTGGAAAACGTGTAAGATTCTCGTTGAAACCGATGGATCACAGAGGTTGGAGAAGAAGAACCGTATGTCCATCAGGGACGACCAGACACACCGCATCTTCACAGTGACCATTGAGGATCTGAGGATGAGCGATGCTGGCATTTACTGGTGTGGAATTACGAAAGTTGGAAGGAATCCCATGTTTAAAGTTAGTGTGAACATTGACCCAGGTAAGAACAAAATACAGGCTGGTCTGAGGCAGGATCATTGACCCTTGTAAAAGTCTTACTAGAAAAGTTAAACAGTCTACTCTACTCGCCCGGTTTTCTCCAAGATGGAGGGTGAAGTGGGGAAGCCTTATCTCCTTGTCTGTGTGTCTTAGATATTCTCAGTTCTATAGATCTGAGAATTGAACTCAGAATCTCACCCATGCTAGCTCAGCACTCTACCACAGAGCTAAAGTCTCATCCTGAGAAGTTGCCCGCTTTGCCAAAAAATAAAGGAAGCTGCAGAACCTTTCATTCTGGGAAAGACTAAGTAATAAAGATCAGCTTTATGTCTTTCTTTAAACAACTATAACAAAGAAAGTAGACAAAATTGTGGCTGGAGACATGGCTCAGCGACTAAGAGCACTGGCTGCTCTTCCAGAGGACTGGATTTTGATCCCATCATCTAAGTGGTAGCTTGCAATCATCTGTAACCAGTTCCAAGTAATCTGAGATTGTCTTCTGGCCTCCATTGGCACTGCAAATATATGGTACACATAGATACAAGAGAACACCCATCACACACGCAAAAATGTTTTTTTTTAAATGGAATATACAAAATCGAGTGTTTCTGCATATTGCACAGCAGGCGGTGATGGGTACACTCTGAAGGAAATGAGTTTTAATGGGGAGCTGTTTCTTTTCTCTGCTCATCATCTTTCTTTAGAAAAGAACTACTGTGTTAGGCGTGGTGGTACACACCTATAATCCTAACACTAGCGAGGCAGAGGTAGGCAGATGTCTGAGCTTGAGGCCAAAGTGATCTACAGAGTGAGTCACCAAATGATCTGAGGTTACACAGAGAAA
>NW_021607868.1:0-2148 GCF_004785775.1 Grammomys surdaster | reverse complement strand
ATCCCTGGGTTAGGGATCCAAAATGGTGGGTGAGGGTTGTGGGTGGGACAAAGGAACCTTTTAAAGCAAGAAAACACAAAGTAGGTGGGGTAGGTACAAGTGTAAGGGCAACCAATTGGGTACATGCATATTGTTTGTTTCTAACTGCTTTTCACACCTGGCATCTTAAGTGAGTTATTACCAGTCAAGTGGCTCAGATGGCTTTCCCTGCTAATTTGGCCTGGATTGAGATCTGCCAATCAGACCCTCTTTAGCAGCTGTTGGATTTGGGTCCTTCCTACCTGGGTGCTAACCAACAAAAAGCTAGGATGAAATATTGTGTTCTAAGTTCATAAGGGACTTCTGGGTCCAGAAGCCGTTTCTGGAATTTAGCTACTTCTTAGACTTCTGCCTAGTACAAGATGGAGACTTTATTACAACATGGGGTCTATGAAGCTACAGTGGCCCACAATAGTGTAACCTATTGGTAAACTGAAAATTAAGTTCTTAAATGTCATACCTGCCACTATATAAAATAATTAAATTAAAGCTATGAAAAATAATCACGATTGACAAATTCTTGGCTGATAGATCAACTACACTTGTCTTTTTGCCATCTTTGGGATACCGCCCCAGACTATGTAAACAGATAAGGTTGCTGTAGTAGTTTAAAAGAAAATGGCCTCCAAAGGGAGTGACACTATTAGAGGGTGTGGCCTTGTTTGAGTAGCTGTGGTTTTGTTAAAGGAAGTAGACTGTGGGAGGAGGCTTTTAAGTTCTCTCTCTTTCCTGCTGCCTCCAGATCAAGCTGTTGAACACTCAGCTCCTTCTTCAGCACCATGTCTGCCTGTGTACTGCCATGGATCCTGCCATGATGATAATGGACTGCACTTCTGAAACTGTAAGCCAGCCCAAATTAAATGATGTCCTTTATAAGAGTCGCTGTGGCCATGGTGTCTCTTCACAGCAATGGAACCCACATTAAGACAGTTACCATGGATTCCACTTCCTTCTGCCCCTGCCTGGTCCTTTGGGCTGGGGCAGACACAGAGTTGGTCTCCTCCTCTGGAGATACTGAATCCTGAGCCATCCTAGAGGAGCCACTGCACTCAGAGCAGCTGAGGAGCCACTGCATGGAGAGCAGCAGACACTAAGGGGGTTTGCACTTGGGATACATGATATCCTGAGCCATCCTAGAGGAACCATTGCACCCAGAGTAGAAAGATTTCCAGATCCAAGAGGGTTGGCCTGAGTCCCAGGAGTTCTTCCACCCAGGAGATTAGGAGCATAAGACCACAGAGACATCTGGACTCTGAGGAGCTCTGCCACAAGCAAGATAACTGGAAAAACAGACTCCAGTCTTACACAGTGAGGGCAGGTAACACTAGAGCTAACCAGATGGCAAAAGGCAAGCAAACGAACATAAGCAACAGAAACCAAAGTTTCTTGACATCATCAGTACCCATCTCTCCCAATATAGTAAGCCCTGGAAACCCCATCAAATGGGAAAATCAGGATTCAAAGTTAAAATCATTTCTCATGATGATGATAGAGGAATATAAGAAGGACATAAGTAACTCACTTAAAGAAATACAGGAGAGTACAAGTAAACAGGTAGAAGCCCTTAAAGAGGAATCACAGAAATCTCTTAAAGAACTGCAGGAAAACAAAAAGAAGGAATTAAACAAACACATTCGGGATCTGAAAATGGAAATAGAAACAATAAAGAAAGCTCAAAGGGAGACAACCATGGAGATAGAAAACCTAAGAAAGAGATCAGGAGTCATAGATGCAAGCATCACCAACCGAATAAAAGAGATAGAAGATAGAATCTCAAATGCAGAAGATACTATGGAAAATACTTACTCAGTTGTCAAAGAAAATGCAAAATGCAAAAAACTCCTAACTCAAAACATCCAGGAAGTCCAGGACACAATGAGAAGACCAAACAAAAGATAATAGGTATAGATGAGAATGAAGATTCCCAACTTCAAGGGCCAGTAAATATCTTCAACAAACTTATTGAGGAAAACTTCCCTAACCTAAAGTACAAGATGCCCATAAACAAACAAGAAGCCTACAGAACACCAAATAGACTAGACCAGAAAAGAAATACCTCCCATCACATAATAATCAAAACATCAGATGCAAAAAACAAAGAAAAAATAC
>NW_021607867.1:0-1223 GCF_004785775.1 Grammomys surdaster | reverse complement strand
TAAATGAGAAAATTAAAACTGAAGGTGATGCAACTGTTACTGCAACATTTTTTTCTTTTTGGGGTATTATTAGGGACATTATTGAGGATGTCGACAAAGATACAGGGAAAGGACAACTTTTGTCTGTTGCTGAATATTATCTGTCACAAACTCGGCCTAATTCTACCTGCTCATCTCATCAGCCCTCTAGGCCTCCATCTCAGGCCTCCGTTTCTTTCACTCTTATAGACATCCCTCCTGAACAGGTCCCCCCTCCTTCTGATCTGCCTCACCTCTATCCAGATTTATCTTCTCCTGATTCCTTTCCACTGGTCTCTCAGCCTCCACCTTATAATTCTTCAGCAGTTTCTGACTCACGGACTCCTTCCTTCACTCACTTTTGCAACCCTGTTCTTCAAAAACTTGCCCCCCCCCGTCCCCCCCTGCCCTGCTGCTAAGCGTCATTCTTCCTCTCCTCTGCTGCCCTCACAGCCGGCTCCTTCAGCCGCTCTCTGCGACCCAGAGCCTTTGGAATCCGGTGATGCTGCCACCCTTGAAAAACACAGCCTTGACTGGCCTCCCCTTACAGCACCTTCTGCTCCTCTTTCCACGATTACCTTTCCAACTTTCCCTGCCACTTTGCCTAACTCTCTCTCTGATACGTGGGACCGCCTCTCTTCTCAGGTTCATGAGCTGATGGACATTCTCCGCCTCCAAAAGCAAGTTTCGCATCTCTTGGTCCTTTGCTCTTCCTCTGCTCCTTCTCAAGATTCCCTTCATTTAGCCTTTCCTGTCACCCGATCGCAGGCTCACTCCTCACAGACACCCGCAGCTGCAGCTTCAGACTTTGAGTCTCGACAGACTCCACCACTTCCCCCTGCCGCTAGGTCCGGTGCTCAGCACCCTCCCTCCTCTGCACCTGCTGCATCTCCACCCCTTCCTTCTCGTATTGTGCCTGCTTCCTCTTCTCGTCCCTCCCACAAGCCCTCTCGAACACCCCACCTCCAGTCCGAGACTGAGGCCGATTCCTATGAGAACGAGCCGAATTCAGATATTGAAAATGAAAGCTATCAGGACGATTCTACAAGTGATCCAACAGTTTTCAAAAAACTCCATTTTAAACACCTTGAAAAGTTAAATTCAGCCGTTAGAAATTATGGCCCCGTGAGTTAGCCCAATGACGGGATTATTGTAGGCCCACTTCCCAGGGGCCCACCCAATGCAGCCGAAAAGGAGTGCGTGGT
>NW_021607866.1:0-1171 GCF_004785775.1 Grammomys surdaster | reverse complement strand
GACATTGATAAAACGATGACGCGACAGTAAAACAGTCTCAATAACAACGTAGTCTTCACAGGAGAGAGCGGCAGTAATAATAACGAAGCGCTGACAGCGATGTGGGAATGACGTCACGTAACACGGATAATAATGAGAAACACCAATATTGATTATAGAATGTAATGGGGTGTCATAATAATAACAATAATAATAACAATAGCAATAATAATAACAATTATAATAACACTAACAATAACAATAATAACATTAACAATAATAATAACAATAATAATAACAATGATAATAACAATAACAATAATAACAATAATAACAACAATAACAACAATAATAACAATAATAAAAACAATAACAACAATAGTAACAATAATAACAATAATAATAACAATACTAATAACAATGATAATAACAAAACAATAATAACAATAATAATAACAATAACAACAATATTAACAATAATAATAACAATAAGAATAACAAAAACAATAATAACAACAACAATAAAAATAACAATAACAACAATAATAACATTAACAATAACAATAGTAAAAATAATAACAATAATAATAACAATAATAATAACAATGATAACAATAACAATAATAATAACAACAAGAAGAAGAACAAGAATAATAACAATGATAATAACAACAATAATAATAACAATAACAACAACAATAATAACATTAACAAAATAATAATAATAACAATAATAACAATGATAATAATAATAACAACAATAACAACAATAATAACAATAATAAAAACAATAGCAACAATAATAACAATAATAACAATAATAATAACAATAAGAATAACAATGATAATAACAATAACAATAATAACAATAATAATAATAATAATAATAACAATAACAACAATAATAACAATCACACCGTTTGAACCTGGAGGCAGTTCTGTGTCTCCGGATGGGCCGCCCTCAGTCAGAGTCCATCAGTGTCTCTGTCCTTGTAGTGAGGACACATTACTAATTAAAAGAGTAACGATAATCTAATAAAATAGTGTGAAAATGATCTAATAATATTATGACGTGAATAATAAAAGACATGAATAATAACAATAACATGATGAATACATAAGTAATAACAATATTATACATATAAAATAATATGTTAAATAAATAATAAGATACAATAAATAATAAAATTAC
>NW_021607865.1:0-1437 GCF_004785775.1 Grammomys surdaster | reverse complement strand
GTGGTGGATGCTGGATCAGTATTCACAGTTATTTGTGAATAATTGTCAATTGTTTATTTACTATTTATCTTTTTATTTTCTGTATTAATAAAAGCAATCAAATTCAATGAGAAGTCACACAAGAAGATGGTCGTATATGAACACCCAATGTATATATGCTGTCCTATGGCTGAAGCTTATCTTATTATCAACTGAAAATGTGTAACGGCCATGAAGAAATTCAATATATTCTCATTTATTATTGGATAATATAATAGATTACAGTAATATATTAATATTGCTTCATAATGAATTAATATATAATAGTATATAGTATAATATGATAAAATATGATAAATTTTACCTAGTCTTATTTATTATTGGATACTTTATTGACATTTCATTTACCTTTACTTTTCGGAAAAAAGTTAAGATCTGAAAATGTATGATTGCCATCAACAAATTTAATACATTGTTTTTTATTATTGGATAATATATAGAAAGTATCATAGTAATATATGAATATTAACATATAATATATTACATATATTAATATAATATGCAATATCATTACATTATATATTACTTTTTGTATTATATTATTATATTATATATTAAGTATTATATAATATATATAAGTACATATTATATATAAGTATATAATATATTATATGGCATATATAATATATAATATAATACACATTATATATTATATATAGTTATTAATATATAATAATACATTAATAATATGTAATAATTTATAATAATATGTAATAATATATAATAATATCATAATAATATATCATATAAATATATAACTATATTAATATACTAAGATAACAACCTTAAAATGGATCATAGCCATGAACAAATTTAATATATCCTTTTTTAAATCATGTAATACACTCTATACAATAGAGCATACTGATATATTAATATTAGTATATAATATATTAATTTATAATAATAATAATGTAATATTAAATATACTATGATACATTTAATATAATATGATATTTACATTTATTATTGGATATTTTATTTAAGTTACATTTACAATTAAAAAAAATTCAACCTGAAAAAGTATAATGGCCAATACGAAAATATTTTATTTATTATTGGATAATATTATGTAAATGTTATACACTATAATATGCATTAATATTAATATATAATATGATATTATATAATAATATTAAATATAATATAATATAATATAATATGACATAAGTTAAAATATCCTTATCTATCAATTATTGGATATTATATTTACATTACATTTACATTTCAGTAACAAATTTTCATCTGAAAATGAGTAATGGCAATGAAGAAATTCAATATGTCTTTTTTATTATTGGATAGTTCAATAACGTTTCACATATTGTGCCTATATGGTTATTTAAACATAAGTGCAGGAGATTTTCACCATCGGAAGAGAGGCAGAACTTCATGCAATTG
>NW_021607864.1:0-2217 GCF_004785775.1 Grammomys surdaster | reverse complement strand
AACACAGGCTCTCCTGCCCAGGCCTGTACTTATTTCCCTGTCAGGAAGTTTTCCCATGCAGACACTTGCTGATGCTACAATAAGTTATAAGCTCTGCACAGATAAACTGGTCCACACAAGATTCAAGATCCAAAGATAAAGGGTTTTAAGAACATCCTCCAGCAAGCTTCCAGTTGAAGCTCATAGTCTGCTCTCTAAACCTGCCTTGGCTCCTTCTCAGAAGACCCTGGTGGCACCATAAAAAAAAAAGTTAGCTATGTTTATTATCTATGAACTTTACAACACATTACAGTTCATGTGATATTAAAACATCCCTAATGTCATTCAAAAGAAAGCTAGGGAATTCACATACAATGGTTTCTCTGAAATGCAGCACTCTGCAAAACTATAAGAAGGAAGTGTCCTGAAGCATAGCCATGTCCATGATATACTCAGCAAAACAATATCAGCAGAGGGATGCAATGAAAGATTTCATGAATCCTCTTAGTAAAGCCAAGAAGACACACCAGGACTTTCCAGGGTGTTATATCAGGAGAAGGTAGGCAAAGAAGTCTAATTTGTTATTTTTAAATAGCTAGATTGTTAAAATTTTTTTATTTTGAAAAACTCTAATTACAAAACAATAAAATGGAAGCCGCACCTTCTGTCCTGGGAGAGGGCTGGACCAGAGCCTCTCTGAGTGAGGCACCGTAGAACAGGTGGGAGTACATGGGCCCTAGATAATTCCATAAGTGGCATCCTTAGACACCTCTCCATACCATAGAGCTGGAAGGGGTAGTGGCCATGGGACCAGGAGCTCCTCTGCCTAAAGTGATAGGGTAGCATTGGCGGCCTGGGAGGTGGAGAAGAGGGAGAGGCCCTTGCAGAAGAAGCCAGGTTGGTCACTTTCAGCCAGGGTGCCTGTCCCCCTGACCTGAGGTTTTGAGATGCAGCCGCTCCTCCAGCTGCTACCATATGGTAGGAAGGTGAGAGGAAGAGTGCTGTGTGAAAGTCCCTAGGCCATGGAGGAATCAGAACTGGAGCTTCGGGAAGAAGCTTGCTCTCTGGGGCCACTGGATTCTGAGGACCAGCAGATGGCCAGTCATAAGAAGCCAGGTGAGGAGTCCTGGTGGTCAGTCAACTCACTGCTTTCCCACCAGACCAGGGAACCATCCTTTGTGACTCTGGGGTGCCTGGGTTCCTGCCTCTCGCCCTCCAAGAGCCTCATACTCCCATCTTAGAATGAGAGGCTGGTGTTCAGATTGCTAAGGGTCATTTAAATAGGACCACCCAGATCCTTGGAGCTATCTTTTGTGCTATGAGTGCAGCTAGCTGTTGTTGAGCACACCTTTGTGCCCCATTTTTCCTTCTGGTTCCAAGAATATTATGTCTGCTTCATGATTGTGCTGCACATGGCTGGGCCTCCACACCCAGAGTTAGGAAGTTGTAATGAATGAGGGAAGGACTGGGAAGGGCTATCTGAGGTCAAATTGTAAGCTTAGGGAAGGGTGGACTCAACTAAATATGAAATTATTCACGTTTAATTGTTGGGAACACGGGTTCTGTTTGTTTAATAAAGTATTATTGGGTTGGAAAACTCAGCTGTGTGTTACCTGGAGCCTAGGTTTGTAGCATAAGACCCATCCTGGCCCACCAACGCCCTCCTCCCTCTCCCTAGGGAATTCAGCCTAATGACAAGAAAGCTCAGAGGGCCATGTTGTGTGTCTGACACCTGGAACAGGCAGCATTGGCTTCCTCCATGTTAATAAACTGGTTTTTACAACAACAACAACAACAACAACAACAACAAGAACAACAACAAAACCCAAAACAATAAACTATGTAAAAATGTGTAGAGAGTCACCATGCTCTTCCTCTCTTTGAGTAATTTACCATTGTAGCAATTACCTGAGACCAAACAATACCAGGAGCTCTGCCTGGGAGGTGACAGAAGATTCCAAGATGCTGGTCAGATCCACACTTATTGCAATTCCACTGGGCTCTAATAATTACTTCCTACCTGTGACCTCACCTGACCCCTACAAAGCAAATGAGGTAGAATCCCTGACTACATCCCTCAAAGCTCTGTGCTCCTGTCAAGGAGGCTCCCAAATAGAACTCCTCTAGCATAATGGCATGTAGGTATGTAATGTGTGTTTATCCTATCTATCTTATTGAACTACAGTTGTATTTGAGCAGGAGTTTCTTGAAAGAAGCTAACTCCACAGAAAGTCTTGT
>NW_021607863.1:0-1304 GCF_004785775.1 Grammomys surdaster | reverse complement strand
ACATAGCCTCACGGGCAGTGCAGGCTACTCACATCATTTCTAATCACGCTCACATCTCCAGCTCTGCCTCTCCTTTTGTGCACACACTTTTCTGCTTCTCTTGCTTTCCCATCTCTGCATCCTTACCTAATCCTCTCAGTAGGCAGGCGAGGTCTGGTGTGGTCCAACTGGGTGTGGCAGAGAATGGTGCTTTCCCTTCCCTCTTTTATCTAAGGAAACTGTGGGCTCTCCGTGCTCCACAGCCTCCTCCACCGCTCCCTTTTCCTCTTCAGAGTCTCATGGTGAGTACTGGCTTTGATCACAGCTCTGCTTCAGGTTCTCACACTGGATGGCGATGATGTGCTCCTGAATCTGGGTCTGCATCAGCAGCTCGTCCACACATTCCAGCAGCTTTATGGATGGAGTAGATGTTGGGATGGACAACTTGCACTGGATCTGGGCCCTGATGGCAGCTCAGTTGGTCAGTCCACCAGATAGGACATTTTCTTTTTTCTTTTCTTTTTTTTTTTCTATTTTTTTGGTTTGGTTTGGTTTTTCGAGACAGGGTTTCTGTGTGTAGCCCTGGCTGTCCTGGAACTCACTTTGTAGACCAGGCTAGCCTTGAACTCTCGAAGTCAGAAATCTGCCTGCCTCTGCCTCCCAAGTGCTGGGATTAAAGGCAGAAGCCACCACTGCCCGGCTAGGACATTTTCTTTATTACTGCTTGGTATGATCTGGAATGCCCAGTCCTTTCTGCTCAATGTCACCTCTGGGCTGTGGTCCTGGGTGCTCTAGAAAGCAGACTGAGCAAGACTTCAGGAGCCAATGAGCAGGCAGCACCCCTCCACAACCTCTGTATCAGAACCTGCCTCCAGGTTCCTATCTTGTTTGAGTTCCTGCCCTGAATGCCCTTGATGTTAAGGCATTCGTGAAGAGGTATAAGCAAAATAAATCCTGTTCTTCTCAAGTTGATTTTACATTACAGTAATAGAGACCCTATCTGAGGCGGACTCTTATTTCTTTCGAACTGTAGGCCTTAAAAGACTCTTTCTTGACTTCCGTAGCTGAACCTGAGCAGTGCAGTTGCTTGAGCTGGGGTCACTGAGTGGAAAGTCAGAATCGCCATGCAGGATCCTGGTGAGGACTCCGCAGGTGGCAGGACAGGGTTTGACGAAGGCGGTGAGGATGGGCAGCATAGGCCTCAAGCTGCCGATGCCCAGGCTAGCTCTCAGAGTTTGGCGACTGAGGGTGACCACGACAACTCCCCTCGTGAGAGTTGCCCACAAGATGCCAGTAGTCAGGCTGCTCCAGGCAGCCCCAGCCCA
>NW_021607862.1:0-1981 GCF_004785775.1 Grammomys surdaster | reverse complement strand
TAGGCCTTTATCTCATGTACATCTGGGCAGGAGTTAGTGGGAGAGCAGGATGTCAAAAGAAAAACATATTTGCTTAGATTAATTTAATTTCTTTAAATTGTTTAGATTATCAAAATGCATGTGGTTATGAGATTGTTGGTTATATTATAATTCTTATGGTGTAAGGCCCCCTGGAGAGGGAAGACCCCCCATTCAACCCACAAGAGATTATGTCCACCCAAAGACCATGAGACACCGATTCTTGTTGCAATTAACAAGAGGCATATTTCTAATAATCAGCGCACCGAGGTAGAAACTCGTAGCCCACACAAGGGCAGGAGTTTTGACCCCCAGGCTTGGGCACAAGGGATATTTAAAGGATAAAACTGCAAACCAGGGGGTTGAAGGGGGAAACCAAGAGGAAATAGCAGGAAATTCCAATCCACATCGTAAACCAGGGTGGGGAATGGAAAACATCCTGTACACAGAAAGTTTCCATTATTCAACTAGTCACAGACCAGAGTGGAGAGTGAGTAACATCCTGTATACATTCTTTTTGGGAATGTGACCTTAGCCTAGTCATTTACCTCATGGTCAGTCACTTCCCAGGGTGGCTTGGCCAACCAGTATTACTAGTTCTGCTATTCTTTGTTGGAACAACCTGGCTGACTTACCCCTGGCTAATTCTTCCTTTTGGTGGCCAGCTAGTTCCTGGAACCTAGGCCTGTGAATCTGTCAACCTTAATTTAGATGGAGGGGGCTTCTCTATGAATTTTTATCCTTTCATCGGGAGTGGAGTCAAACTATTAAATTACTCCAATATATACCTTAAATGATTTCTGGATATTGGACCAAGGACATGCTATTTTAGGAGAGAAGCTCTATTTTTGTGTTGACCCAAAAGGAGCAAATGAGTTGGACCCCTTCTAGAGTGATATGTCTCAAATTTGACAGGAGAAGACTCTGTAAAGATCTGGGCTATAGAAAAGAAAAATTTGAAAAAGGTGAAACAGCACACGTAACTTGAGTTGTTCAGTCCTACAGACTAGTTGTTTCATCTGGCCTTCTGTATATGCTGGCATTCTGATCAAGTATTTTTGAACAGATGTGCTGGCAAGTAACCCCAAGCAGGTAAAGAAGAGGAAGTCTTCTTAAAATATCTTTATGTAGACTTCCAGAGAAGATGTGGCCCAGATTAAAGGTCTGTACAAGCACACTTGAACCTGAAACATTCTTTGTCTCATTCTGGCCTTAAACTCAGAGATCTGCTTGCCTCAGTCTACTGGAATTGAAGGCATGAACTACTTTTCTGGGGCATAAACTTTTCATGGTCACTATGTCTCAAGCACTCCATGTCAAGATCCAAAAGAAACCTGTGTCTTCCAGTCTCAAGATCTGGATCACAGGTGTGCCCTCCATTTCTGGATTGTAGTTCATTCCATTTGTAGACAAACTGACATTCAGGAATAGCCATCATGGGCACGTGGAATGAAATAGAAATAGGACAGTAGAAGTGTTGTTGGTTTTTCTTCATCATTTACAATATTTGAATCCTGCTGCCCAATTCATCTCTCTCTGTTCTTGTATTAGTATAAAAATAATCAGTCAGCGATGCATGGTAGCACATATTTTAGTCCAAGCACTCTGGAGGTAGAGTCAGGGGGATATCTGTGATTCTGAGGACAGCCTGTTCTACACACTGAATTCCAAGATGTCCAATATGCCCTCATGCTGCATGTGGGCAGCCTATTATCTCTGTCACCACGTAAGTAATACATAGACTTTCCTATTAACAAACAAAGGTCTCTGTTCAATTAACTAAGGGGCCTCCAATATACTTACAAAGTAATGGAAAGCTACTGTAAAGCTATGTTTTAGTTTGGCACCTTCCCATTTGTTCACTGTGTGCTGCATTGTTATTTTCAGGTGTGAACTTTTGCTTCATTTTGCCAAATCCTTAGTTTGTATTTGTTGCTAAGGCTCCTCTTCAGTCACTGATTTG
>NW_021607861.1:0-1384 GCF_004785775.1 Grammomys surdaster | reverse complement strand
CTCTCTCTCTCTCTCTCTCTCTCTCTCTCTCTCTCTCTCTCTCTCCTTGTGGTGGAAGAGTAAATAAGCAATCTCAGCCATTTCTTCCCTCTTCCGTCATGGAGTCTAACCCTCTGAATCAATAATCCAAACCAGTCACTTCATTCATAAGTTGCTTTGATTTTGATTTGATTATGCTGTTCAATATCAGCTATAGAAAAGTAGCAGACATATTCTCAGATTTTGTGTTTCAGATTATGTGGAGATGTATATCATTAATTTCATGCAACTGTGTTCTCTTTCTGGCTATTCCTGTTCCTACCTCACAATCATCCTTGAGATTCATTAGCCAACTTTTCTCCACACATTTTAACCAGATACTCTCATGTGACAAAAGGAAAACATGATTTAATGGATCTAGCAAGCCTAGGAACCACAAATGAGAGACATTGAAAATCTGTGATCTTGACGCTTGGTCATCTATAGGGTGTGACTGTCCGTAGGCACAAGTGTCCTTCTGCAGACCATATGACTTCATCCTTCTTTTGAAGGACAATAATTCTTGCACATCTGATTCCCACACCCTCTTCATTCAGTCTTTCACCAATGGAAAAGATGGTTTCATTGGTTATATCACTTAGCCTTTAGAAACCGGACTGCAGTGGGTTCATTGTTTAAGTATCTGGGATGTGTTCATTTTCTGGGATTCAAGAACACTGGGCATGCAAATGTATTCAGTCATCCATGGATGCTTAACAACTAGAGAGATAAAATAGAACTCCAACCAACAATAGCACCAAATTAGACCAGGTAAATGCATTAGCAGCCAGATGTAGCATTATTTGAGTTATAACATTAAAAACTATATATATATATACATAGAGACCTCCTATAGTGTCATGACAGTCATATAGATAAAACTGTAAAGGCACATAGAAAGGGGCTAAAGTGTTATCTAGGAGTCCCAGATTGGATATTGTAGTGCTACTTAGGAGAAACCAGAACAATGACTCATTGCAATAATATTTTCAGGTAAAGCTGTTTAAAGAAAAGAGTATATTATGTGACACACCATGACACAACTCATCTGTCACAGTTGTTTTTTATTCATTTATTTGTTTTTATATTTATTTTCTTTGCAGGGGGTTTTCTAGGGTAGAGGGAGGATGTGGAGGAATGAGAAGGTGAGTGTAAATGTACAATTCACAAAGAATCACTAACAAGTTTAAAAACATTAAGGAGGTTATATTTATTAAATCTATATATAAAATATGCATGGAAGAGCAATTAGAGAACAAATTGGCTACAGATTTTAAGGAGAGCTGAGTTATATACATGGGAAGGGTTTGGAAAGAGATAAGTGTAGAATCAGGTTCTTACTAAACAGTAATCTCAAAGTTGTACT
>NW_021607860.1:0-1087 GCF_004785775.1 Grammomys surdaster | reverse complement strand
GTTGACACTGCCCTTTTATACTTGCAGTGGGAAGGTGGAGCTTGCCATGCCTTGTTTCTAAGCCATGCCCACTGGCCAACTCTCAAGCCTTCCTGTCTGCCTACAAGCCCTAACCTGAAAAAACTGGCTCCTGATTTATATAGCCTTCTCAAATTAGTCTCTGCAAGTATCTCAGTTGAGCTCTAGGGAGAACAAAATCTCAATAGAAACCCACAAGCCTAAAGGGCATGCCATGGATTTCTTACCACTCCAACATGGTGAAGGGATGAAAAAAAAAAAGTAAGCCAAACAAACAAACACGAAACAGAGAGAAAAGCAAACAATCGACAAAAAGAGAAAGATAGAAAGAAGAATAAAAGAAAAGGAGGAAGGGAGGAAGGAAGGAAGGATGGAAGGAAGGAAGGAAGGAAGGAAGGAAGGAAGGAAGGAAGGAAGGAAGTGTAAGAGTAAAAATTAAAACAGCTCAGCAGGGACCACAAACAACTTGACAAAGACCGCAGGACAGCTTGCTGAGCTTGCTGAGAATAGCCATAATAAAAATATCAAGCCCCTCTAGGAAGAGGTGACCAGAAATGTAGAAACCATCAAAGACATATCTTAACCAGTCTAAACATGCCCAAGTGAGTAATGGACCACCTGGTGTTTATCCTAGAAGGTCTGAGACTTCATGGTCAAAAATAGTGGGCCATCCATCCTGTCAAAATGATTGCTTACGCAAAGTGCTGATGTTTGAAATATTCAATCATATGTAACCGCACCAGAATTTCCCACTTTTCCCTTCCCCCTTGTGCCTCCCCCTATAAAAGTTCTAAACTTCCTGGGATCTTCATCGAAATTCTCTCCCCTGCATGGGATGAGTTTCGATCCAAGGGCCCTTGTTAGTAAACTGCCTTTTGTCATTGCATCAAGTCAGTCTCTCGTGTCTCCTTGTGTGCGCGCTAATTGTGACTTGAGATTGGGTTCTCTTTCTGGGTTCTTACATTTGGGGCTTGTCCGGGATTTGCGTGACCACCCATGACACCCGAAGACCTTGGAGGCAGATCTGTATGAATGGGAATGGTATGTGGTATGTGTGGTATGTGTGGTA
>NW_021607859.1:0-1185 GCF_004785775.1 Grammomys surdaster | reverse complement strand
CTGCTCTGAAACCTGAGGCAGGAGGTAGACTTATCACTGGCCTAACTGAGATTTGGATCCTGTGTGCTACAATCTCAATCTGACAGGCACTGGTATCATAGTGGAAAGACTGACTGTGAGTAACAGATGGTTTTCTGGTTCAAGCTGAGGTCAGTTCGACAGGGAGTAAAAAATACAGATGTTGAGTGGAAACCTGGCTAAAACCCAGTAAAGAAGTTTACAGGGCATAGAAAGGAATCCATTATTGACATTTGATACATGCAAAAATGGCCCTTGTCATGCTCCCAGTGCCTAAGGCTGCTTTCAGTCCAGGTAAAATAAACTGTTTCAATGGGCGACAGTTATTTCAGAGACCCAAGACTAATAAAATTTTGAGAAAAACTCACTGATGATTCCACTGCCTATAATAGGGAATCCATATCACTACATTTAATATTATTCACAGTGAAAATTTCCATAATAATTATTGAAATAGAATCATGTGGGGCTGTAGAAATCCTGGGGTGTTTGGCCACGCCCCCAGAACCCAGAGACCTAACATGTAGCTGGTCAGGTAAGACACGGGTACAGGGTGTGGCTAACAGGTCTCTGCCACAAGATTTACATATTAATAAATTACCTAAAGGCCAGAGCTTAGTCACCTCTCAAGCCCCTCCTCTTTCCAATATAAACAAGGCCCTCCTGGTATTTTGTGGGAGAGCCCACCATTCAGATACGTCATGGTCAATAAAATCACCATGTCTCCAATTTCACGTGTCTCCTGGGACTCTGGACTTATTTGTGTAAGTGGAAATTCATGCCTGGGAAAGCCATTCCCGAACTCCCTGCTCCAGAGGCCTGCGGTGCTCCCTGCACTCCCTAGCAGTAGCAGTCCGTGCACTGCCTTTGCGGGCTGCCCCCGTCCACTGCACCCGAGCCCTCGCGGGCTGCCCCCGTCATTGCTCCGGGCATCCCCTCCTAACCTGGGCCACTGTCTGTGTTTCTTGAGAGGTTACTGGACGATTTAGTTAAGAAGGCAGAGAAAGTGTACTATAAGAGGGAGAGAAAGAAAGAAAGAAAGAAAGAAAGAAAGAAAGAAAGAAAGGAAGGAAGGAAGGAAGAAAGCAAGCTCAAAGCTCCCGGAGCTTACTGGGAGATGGACTTCACAGAAGTCGAACCAGCAAAATAAATATCTTTTAGTTTTCA
>NW_021607858.1:0-1998 GCF_004785775.1 Grammomys surdaster | reverse complement strand
AGTCATCAGTCAAAGATAATAGTAAGTCAGAAATAATGAACCTGAATCATCACTATTCACCATTCGTGGATAATTGTAAACCAGAAATAAATGAACATGAACAATCAATAGTCATCAGTATTAGTCCATGGATAAAAAGAAATAAATAAAACTGAAATATATACAGTCTTCACTCGAGTGACGCACCCCCTTGCGACACTGATGCCAACTTTATTCCTTCACTAGGACGTCGAAGGTTGCTCCTCTCAGAAGTCTCCACGGCAACCGCCCTAGCAACAGTCTAGCAATGGCGAGATTCTAATGGCCCTGGGTTCTACAGGCCCTTCAGAGTTGAGGAGCGCAAAGGGCCTAGAGACAATGGAGATATGAGAGAGCTGTCTGCTGAGCTGCGAACTGAAGAGCAAGGGAAAGGTAGTCGAGAAAGAGGCTTGGAGAAAAGCATCTCCGCTTGGAGGAAAATAAAGATTGTTAGGCGGAACTGAAAACAAACTCAAGGGAACTTGTTTTATAATGGGAATGGCGTTACTAGTCGCTGGAAAAAGGATCGGCCAAAATAAATGACGTTGAGATGATTCTACTAAAAGAGGTGGAAAAACCTTTAAATTTTTTTTTTCAAGATAGGGATTCTCTGTGTAGGACTAGCTGTCCTGGAACCCACATTGCAGACAAGGCTGGCCTCAAAGTTAAAGATTTGCCTGTCTCTGCTTCCCGTGTGCTGGGATTGGAGGCATGCAGGGGCAGGCCGGATCTTCCCCGTGAGTTCAAAGCCAGCCTAGTATACAGAGCAAGTTCCCAGGACAGACAAGGCAAAGCCACTGTAATCCAGCACTTGAGAGACTGAGACAGGAGGATGATCATGAGTTCCAGCTCTTAGTGGCAGGACAGAAGAAAGAAATATCAAGAAGAACAGAGAAGAAAAGAGATAATGGCAAAGTGGAGTGGTTGGAGCCTAGTGGGTAAAGTGGTGAAAACAAGAATATATATGTGAGTGTGTGTGTGTGTGTGTGTGTGTGTGTGTGTGTGTGTGAATGTATATTTTCTAATATATATATATTCTTCAGCATCCAAAAAAAAACCAAAAACAAAAACCAAAAAAGAAAATCTAAACAACAAAAAAAATAGTCATCAGTCATAGATAATAGTAAGTCAGAAATAAATGAACAGGAATAATCAATATTCACGATTTTTGGATAATAATAAATAATTCTTGATTTCTCTTCCGTTTGTTTATACTTTATTATTGGCTTTGTAATTTTTCTTCAAGTTTTCACTATTTTTCCTGAATTTTCCACTAGGTTTTCCGACAGTGTTTTCAATTTTATGAATTTTTTGCCAAGTAAATGTTCAATTTTATCAGGAAAAACTGTTTTAAATCACATTCCTTTACAAATCAAATGTTCTCCTTATCAATTTTCTATTTTTTATGAATTTTAAAAGAAAATTTCTACTTGATCATAACATTCTTTGATTTCTCTTCTGTTAGATTATAGTTTATTATTGGCTGTGTAATATTTCTTCAAGTTTTCACTATTTTTCCTGAAATTTTCACTAGCTTTTTCCACAGTGTTTTCAATTTTATGAATTTTTTGCAAAGTAAATGTTCAATTTTATCAGGAGAAACTGTTTCAAATCACATTCCTGTTCAAATCAAATGGTCTCCTTATCAATTTTCTATTTTTTATGAATTTTAAAAGCAAATTTCTACTTGTTCATAACATTCTTTGATTTCTCTTCCATTTGATTAGAGTTTATTATTGGCTTTGTAATTTTTCTTCAAGTTTTCACTATTTTTCCTGAATTTCTCACTAGCTTTTTCCACAGTGTTTTCAATTTTATGAATTGTTTCCCAAGTAAAGGTTAAATTTTATCAGGAAAAAGTGTTTTAAAACACATTCCTTTAAAAATCAAATGGTCTCCTTATCAATTTTCCATTTTTTATGAATTTTAAATGAAAATTTCTCCTTTTTCATAAATTACTTTGATATCTCTTTTGTTTGA
>NW_021607857.1:0-4413 GCF_004785775.1 Grammomys surdaster | reverse complement strand
TATATAGACAAATAAATGACTTTGCAATTCTTTATGACGATCCTATAGGAATTCCTATAATTATATCAGTACTTATTAAGCTCTTTTATAGTAGGACTGCTATTAGGTCCTTTTCTGATGGTCAAAATTGCAACAAGAAATCTGCCAGTCTCCCATGTGTCACCAGTCAATAGATCTTAGATAGTAACCAGACTTTCTCCTACTCAGAGCACATTCCAAGAGGTTGTAAAACAATTAATCCAAGGTCATAAAAAAGGAACTAAGTATTTATTATAGATGCTAGGATAGAACATAAAATATCGACTAGGGTTTATCTATACAAAACTTCACTAATAACTTAGTTATGGTTTTAAACCTTCAGTGATCCTATGGATTGTTTAGGGCTCACCCATATGCCTTCTTTTCCTAAATTCTTCAATATATTTATCATAAATAAATATTAAATTAATTTTTTTTCAAAAGAGAAAAAAGATGTGATGGGGATGGCCAAATGGTATATACACAGAAGGCTGTTGGTTTTTGTTATTGTGTTTTGTTTTGCTTTGTTTTGCTTTTCTACACTTTATTTTCATTTTTATATTTCATTGGGGGGGATTGCAAGAGGGGAAGGCAGATAAGGAAGGACAGGAAAATGATTGAGATTGAAGTTCATGTGTGAAATCCCCAAAGATACACACACACAAACACACACATGCACACACATACACACCTGCGCATGCATATGTATATGCTTTTTTTCTTTAAGTACACAGACTTGATGTCTCATGTAACAGGATTTTCTCTCACATATGTAAGACCAAACATACAAGATCAAGGTGCATTCTATTGCTGCCTTTACATTGAGGCACGTCTCTTTGGCTTCCAGGTGGCAATGCACTCCTTCTTTTCACATTTTTTTTGGTATGGTCTTTGTGTAATGAAAGCAGTCATATTTAACTTGAAAGGAAGGACACATGATTCATTTATCTTGTACCATTTACTTCAATTATTTCTTCAAAGAAGCTGTTTTCCAAATGCAGTTACACTAGCTGGTTGAGAACAGTAACAGGGGCTCCACATACTCCTTTGTCAACAGCCCACATAAGGCCAGATTATTCCCTCTAATATTGAATCTTATCAGATTTTTGTATCTATTGAGATTGCCATATGATTTATATTATTGTTTGTTTATATGGTATATAGTTATTTATTTGAATATGTGACAGAAATTTTGGCATTTAATGAAATAAACATTATCATGATATATAATATACTTAATTTGTTCTTGGACATATTTTTGAGAGTTTTTGCATGTATTAATCATAAAAATTGATCTATAAATTTTTCTTTCTTTTTTGTGTATGTGAGTTTATCTTGCTTCCATATCAAGATAACTCTGGCTTCAGAGAATGAATTTGGTATTGACTTTTCCATATCTGTCTTGTTGAATATATTTAGAAGTCCTGGTGATAATTCTTTCTGAACCTTAGATACAGGAGATGTTTTGTAGTTGTATCCACCAGGTTTATCTCCTCAACTCTATATTTTGGTAGATTGTGCTTTTCTGTAATCTTTTCTGTCTGTTGCAAACAGAAGTTTTCTTCATGAGGAGTGACAATTATGCTCTTTTAAACCTCTTGCTACCTGAAATTCTCAACAATGAAGGATGATACCTTTAAGTGTCATACAAAATAAACTCCTCTTTCAGTAAGTTACTTTTTCCAAGATATTTTTACTTTAGTTAGTTTTTAATGTTGATACTATCTTACTTTATGTAATGCATCATTATTACATTAGTCACAACTATTATCCCCATCTCTCTCCTACTAATGACACTCCCTTCTTCTTCCAAACTAGTTCCAAACCTACTCTACCTTATCTCTTCCCCCTCTTTCTCTTTTCCCTAGTATCTTTTCCCTAGTCTAGCTTTTCTTTCTCATTTCTTTCTTTTATTTTCTTTATTCTGTCCCATGCATGCAGTCAAAGCATCTGTGTGTTTATGATTTTAGCATTTGTGCTAGATTCACAAGATTGCATTCTAACAGTAATATTCTTACCTCTCCTTAGTTTTGACAGACTTTTCATACCCTAATTTACATAATTTCCTTCTCTCAGAGATTATATAAATGTTTCATTTGATTCCAAATATTTACTAGTCTTTTATTTTTAGTACTTTGACAAGTTTTGAGTCCCCATTTTGACTGTTGTACACTGACACAAGAGGCTTCTCTGACGAAGAATAAACCCTTTCTTGTCTATGGACATAAACATAAATATTTTGGAAGTTTTTAAACTACATGCCCATAGGTCCTATATGAGATTACAATACACTATCTATGACATCCCTATTCATAGACTTTTGAAAAGTTGTTCAGTGCTAGGCATGTATTCCTACAAGTGAGGGAGATTTCAAAGGAAACTTGAAGCTTCTTATAAGTCAAGGACATTTATGCCATTAGCATACCAGTAGGTACTATGGAAACCATATAAGTAACTAATATGTATGATTGGTTCAGAGAAGTAGAGGCTATTGCAATGTTAAATTTGACCAGGATTTTTCTCTACATTTGAAAATATTTTGACTAAAATGTAGAAAAATTTGTACTTTAGGGCAGAAAAACACCAATATGCTTGATGTACAGCTTAATGAAGCATTCTGGTAAGAGCTCAGAGGACAAGACTTCTGAAAGAAATGCAAACACTGAAGACACTGGCCATCAATTTTTAGTTGGGAACATTTTCTTTATCTGGAACTGAGGTCATTCATGTAATATCTCAACAAAGAATATGTATTTATTTGGCCTGTATTATCAGAGCATGCAAGAACAACTGTGGTCCAGGGAACCAGAATACAATGCAAGCTAATACATAACTAGTCACCATTCCCCACATGGTAGGTATTGGTTTTAGCCAAATGATTGAAGAACTCACAAAGTTTTCTTCCATGGTTCTAAAGGACCACAGAAGTCCAGCAATATTGGGCATGGTTGGAGTCCATTCAAGGAGAATATAAGAGAACATTCTTAAAGTTGAGAATAAAGAAGTTAAGTTGCAAAGAAGATTCAAGGATGTTTTAAACAAAATGTTCTGAGGGAAGTTGTTGGCAAGGAATATATTCAGTCTAACAAAATAACTACATGTTTTACAGGCATCAGAGTTGGAGGGTTGGGATTCAACTGGAGACCAGTAAGACCAACACAACCTCATATGCTGGACATGAGATCTTCAGAATGTTTATGGTTAAGGTGTTTCTTTGGTCCAAACATTCCTTGATATGATATTTTCCTTTCTTTTCAAAATGGGAATATTTATCCTGTCTTTGTGTATATCGTAAGGCTCCACTTTATTTTCATATGAGGTCACTATTAAGAGCATGCCTTGAATCTCAGAGGAGAATTCAATCTCTGACATTTAAACAGGACTTAAAATATTGTTAAAATTATAGGTAATTTGAAATTAGAGTATATGTATTTTTATATTACAAGATGTCAAGAAGCTAATTAAGATAGAGAGCAGAAGATTATGGCTTAACAGTGATTTATATGGGTATCATGTTAACAAGGATAGGACTTGTAAGTTTATATCATTAATATAGATAATTATTAAGTTGCATGGTTCTAGAATTAGCTAGGAGACAAGTTTCTGAACATACCTGTGGAGAATTACTTTGGTCATTTAGCCTCTGGCTTTCTGTGTGAAGTATTATGATCTTGATTAAGTTAATTGAGATGGAACGACCCAGTTTAAATGTGGACAGTCACATTCTTATTTTTATACTTTATTTAGGATCTTGCCATTTCTCAATGGAAAGGTAAACATGAGAAAGTGTTTTTCTATCTGGTTATGTCTATATGGAGTTCTAAATGCCTTTTGTGTTTGGAAATCTATTTATTTCAATATGTGTTGGAAAGCATATGGCATAATTTTTTTGAATGCATTCTCTATAACTTAGATTTTATACAATTTCCTTTTTACCTTATGGACTGATTTCTTGCATGTATCTTAAACTTTAAATTTTGGTCATTTTAAATTATTTTCTGTATATTTCCAGGAAATTCCTTTGTCAATTTTGTTCTTTGTCCCTAATATTCATCCTTTTTTGGGGCTTCTCTGGAAAATTTCCTCCTCCTCTCTGAATTTGTTCTCCATATTAATGACATCTTAATTCATCTTACAACTTTCTTATCTAGGTTATGGAGTAATTCCCTTTCTTCCTTAGACTTTCCATTTGAGTACTCAATCATCTTATTTAAAATGTAATTCAGAAATTGCTCTTTTCTATTTCAGCCATCTTATATTTAGATTTAGCATAAGGGCATTGGGATATTGTGAATGTTTGATAATTCATTGTTGTATTTTGTGTGTATCTTAAGGTGAATGTATTTTCCTTTATACTTTTTCTCACTTCTTATATGTTTTTTTGCTCCCCCCCCC
>NW_021607856.1:0-1221 GCF_004785775.1 Grammomys surdaster | reverse complement strand
CTTCTTAGGTTTAGTGCTGCTCATTAGGAATCCTGTATAGACTCTAGAATCCTTCCCGTAGCTGCCACGTAAGTAGCTAACTGACAACCTTAGCAACAGCTTGTCCTTTAGTGATCAACTCCTGTAGCAGTCTTGAAGCATTTCAAAGGAGCAAAGGGTCCCAAGGCAGCCATCCGGAAAGACCAGCCTAACCGGAAGTCTGGAAGTCTTACTGCTGAAAAACTGTATCTGGATGATGGTATAAACAACACAGTATGTCTGTTTTCTCCCCATTTACTCCCGAAGTGCTCAGGCCAGCATTTCTGTAATGATCACAGGAGGCAATTGGTGTCTCTAGCTAAGCAAACTCTAGCTACCCAATTCGTGCTCAAAACCCTCAACTCTACCACAGGGCTGGGGCTGTTGATGCTTGGCAAGTCCCCAGGAAATGAAATGCAGACAGGAAAGTAGTGTGGTTCAGGGCTAAGTATAACCTTCATAAGAACAATGTGGAAACTGTTCTCTGAAACCTCTCGTCTGTCTCACCTTTAAAAGTCGTTTCCATATCCCAAGATTCTCTCCTTCAGTCTCTTTGTCAGTCAAGCTGCTTCTAAAATCTAAACAAAGGAAATCATGCAGAGCAGTTCCCGTGTGCTTTTTATACATTTCCTTTCAAAAACACAGTCATTTAGCAAACACGAGCTTGCTGCCTCTCGTAATAGCACTTCAGTCCAATCCTAAGATATATTTTCTTTCCTGAACAGCTCCAGAGTGAAAGAACAATGGTTAACATATTTGATTTTAATAAAGTCTGAAGAATATCCAGAAGTAATGTCAGCTATCCAGCTGATTCCATTGTCTAGTTCCTTGTAAGTAAACCGGCATTTCTGTGGAAGGGAAAAGTGAGGGAGTCTTCCCCATCCCTTGTCCTCTTCAGTTTGGAGGCCAAATGGGGAAATTGCTTGCTGTCATAGCCGGGGTCTTTTTAGGTGAATGTCTAAGAGCTTTATCTAGCTAAGCCAAACCCCATAAAGAAATAACTATACAGCTCATCAGAGAGTATGTTAAGTCAGATTGTCCTGATGACTTTTCCAGGGAGGGTTAGCAGTTCAGATCCTTGAAGGGAGGACAGGATGTAACTACTCAGGGTACCTTTCTTCATTGCAACAGGGAATTCTGGTAAGTCAGTGATGGAACTTAATAAAACCTGCCAGGAGATGTGTCAGAAAGATTCTGATCTGA
>NW_021607855.1:0-1353 GCF_004785775.1 Grammomys surdaster | reverse complement strand
TGCTTGTTCCTTGACAATTTGCATCTATTGTATTGCTGGTTCCTCAACCTAGAACTGACATTAATACATGCATGTAATTAAAATGGTATAAAAGCAAAAATGAGGCCTCATTCAATCACTTTTATGTGTAGAAATTATGCCAAAGTGGTAGATGCCCTACATGTTGAATATATCATGTGAATTCATTGGGAAGAGAGAATGGTGACTGTGTCACCAGCTTCACCTTGATATACAGGCTCAACAGTTTAAGAACAAGAACTAACAGCATGGAAACCAGTGAGTTGCTTCTAGGAATGACTTTCTTCTCTCTGACTATAATTGGAATTCTAGGGAATTTTTCTCTTCTATGCCACTATATATATATTTACCTAACAAGCTATAGGTTAAGGTCTACAGACTGGGTTCTGATGCACCTGGCTGTAGCCAATATCTTAACTGTAATGTGCAAAGGTGTGCCCAAGAAACTATCCTTTGTGGGGTTTAAAGACATTTTCAATAACATGGGATGCAAATGGGGTTTTTTTGTACACAGAGTTTCAAGGGGTGGTTGTATTGGCAGCACCTCATTTCTTAGTTTGTTTCAGGCCATCATCATCAGCTCCAGGAACTACAGGTATTCAGATTTAATGGTAAGGACACACAAGTGCATTTGTTGCTCTGTGTACCTCAACTGGGTAATTCATTTATTAACAAGCAGCATATTTTTTGTACACATGAGGGCAAAGCATGGCAATGAAAGCACAACAAACCTGAAATCTTTTATATACTGCTATTCTATTCGGCATGATCCAACTAGTGACATCCTTTATGCAACATTACTGCCAGGTCCTGATATGGTTTTGCTGGGGCTCATGCTATGGACCAGTGGCTCCATGGTTCTCACACTGTACAGGCACAAGCAGACGATGAAATACATTTCAAGAACCAAGGCTTCTTCTAGATCCTCCCCTGAGTCCAGAGCCACTAAAACCATCCTTCTCTCCTGTATAATCCCAGCTGGTCTCTGGTGAATATGGCTGAAATGTCCTCTCTGCTTTTCCCCACTGTTTGTCCCTTTCTTCTCATGAGCCAAGACAGTCGGGCATCCAGTTACATGAAAAGGAATAGATATTTCCCCAAGCCCCCTGACCAAGAACGGAATTGAGAGCTTCTGGCCAGAATTGCATGGTTATTCATTCATTCTGACAGAACTGTGAGCATAATTACAGTAATATCATGGCATTGTAGATGCTTCTGCAGGTAAGCAAGATATCAGTGTGCATGCAGGTGAATGTGTTTACACTCGCACACACATGTACACACACAAACACACACAGATGCACAAATGTAATTGTGTGAGTGATTTTGCATGCA
>NW_021607854.1:0-1734 GCF_004785775.1 Grammomys surdaster | reverse complement strand
GTTTGTGTGTCAACTAGACACAAGCTGGACCCTCCCTTGAGATAATACGTCCGTGAGTTCCAGAGGTGAATCATTTTATCAGTTACTGACCAAGACCATCAACACCATCCTACAGCATCCTCTTGATTGAGAATTCTCACTAATGACTATGTCTTCCATCCCTGAGGCTACCCTCTGACTACCAGTCCTAGATGAGAATCCCCACCCTAATCCCACGGTGTCCACTCACAGCTCAGAAGCCAGATTCTGCATTGCCCACTGTCCATTGGGTCTCTTCCTCTAACCATCAAATCATTTCACTATTTTTAAAAAAACTATTTTTTATTGTTTATCTTTTGAGACCGGGTTTCTCTGTTTAGCCCTGGATGTTCTGAAACACTCTGTAGATCAGTCTGGCTTGGTAACCAGATATCTGTCTGCCTCTGCCTCTTGAGCATTGGGGTTAACAGTGTGTGCCAGCATGTTCAATTAAAAATTAAGTAATGGCTGTGCGAGGCAGCACATGCCTTTAAGTCCATCAATTGGGATGCAGAGCCTGGTGGATATTTGTAAGTTCGAGGCCAGCTAGCTGGTCTACACAGGGACTCCCAGGACAGCCATGGCTACAAAGTTAAACCTTGTCTCAAAGATAAATTAAAAAAAATGAAATTTGTTGTTGTTGAGATCTTAGATAGGTAACTCAGGCTGTCCTTGAACTGAGTCCTCCCAGTTGCACTGAGTTGCTTCACTCTTGACCTTCACTGAGCACATGTGGGTACCACTAGTGTTAACTCTCCCTGGTGTTACTCTAAAGTAATTCTCTTGTAACTCCAGACTCTTTATTATGTCACAAAACTCCTTTCAGGAAATAAGGAAATCGGAATTCTAAGGAACAATCTGAATTCCAAAGCTTACTATAACACAGATGCATCCTATGCTGCTATAAAATGGTCACAGCTGAAGGTGGTAATCTCAGGATTCTGGAAGGGTTGGAGGATTTGGAATTCAAGGTTATTTTATTTGCTACAGTGTGTTCAAAGCGAGTCTGGACTACACTCTGTCTCAAGACTATACCAGAAAATGTTTACCATAAACCAGAGGAGTTTAGGCACTCTGAGGGAGGCTAAGCCAACACCAAAGTCCAGGCACAACTCCAATTCTGAGCTGCATCTGTGACCCCAGCTCACGAATACACACAGAAGTCTGCCAGTCTGGGAGGGGTTCAGACAGTCACTCTCAGAATGCCAGTTCTCCAGCTCGGCTGCCTGTCAGCCCAGGATCTGGTCTTGTTCAAGCCTCAGGCACCCCTAAATTCCTCGCAGCTGCGCTCCGAACAAACTCTTTGTCCCACTCTGATGAATCAACCCGCCACTGTCCTGTGGGTATAGCTTGAAGAAGTTGGACAGACCTGAAGCACTAATCTGAGTGCACTAAATACTGCCGGAGAGGGGCATGGCTAGCTTGGAACGCACCCTTCTCAGCTGTAGAACACTTGCCAAAGGGAATGACCAATGGCAGTGAACTTTTTCTGCCTGTCTTCAGGTAGGGCGTGACCTCAAGGCACTCTGCCTCTCAGACGCGATGACGCCCCACCCACTCAACACCTTTTGAACCTGAAAGACTTCACTGTGGAGCAATCCTCATATTCCCTGTTGGGCTTTGGCTGGAGTTCATTAACCCATGGTACATTCCTAGGGCCACCTACACTTTTTTTTTTCCTTTGCAGTGTGTTTGGATGTAAACCAGGACCTTCTG
>NW_021607853.1:0-1484 GCF_004785775.1 Grammomys surdaster | reverse complement strand
ATGTGGCTCCTTTAAATATCCCTATGTTCACATGGTTTTATTTATTCTGACACTTGATATATCAATGAAAAGAAAAAAATGAAACATCTGCACATTGAATTCACAACATTTGACTTTTGGTTACTTGTAGACTTGCTGTATATGGATTAAGGTTTCTCCATGACAACATTCTTGAATGTCATAAACTGACTGCTCCATAAACTTAGCAATGTCACTAAAAGAATATGAGTACTACCAATTTTGCTATGGACTATTTGCTTATTAGCAGGTTTTAGATCCATATTTATCACTATTCAAAGTGCAACATCTAAATATTATGAAACTATACAGAGGGGTAGTTCCACAGCATAGCTCTAATGGAGCTACAAATCAAATAAAGATATCTCTTAAGGTACTGTTTCCTTGTCAGCTTTCTTAGAAGAATGCCTTGCAAACACAAATCAGAAAACTGACAGTGTAGCCGGGCGGTGGTGGCGCACGCCTTTAATCCCAGCACTTGGGAGGCAGAGGCAGGTGGATTTCTGAGTTCGAGGCCAGCCTGGTCTACAGAGTGAGTTCCAGGATAGCCAGGGCTATACAGGGAAACCCTGTCTCGAAAAACAAAAACAAACAAAAAAAAAAAAAAACAAAAAAAAAAAAAAAGAAAACTGACAGTGAGGTACATGGGTTTATGAGAATATTATCATCATAGCTACACTTAAAGGACTGTTATTTTACACACTTGCTTTCCTTTAGAGCTTCCAGAACATATGAAAATTTCCTCACAGGCATATTTGTATCAGCTTGCACATGAAAATTACCTTTCATGCCTTCCAGAACTTTGATGTTGTTCTTCAATATGATGATCTTCCCAACTGTAACCTAAAACACAGTACCAGAAAAGGAACGATATAGTATTGAAAAATAGGCAAAATTCAAGTTACTGTGAATTTTGGCAGCACTCAACCTAATTTATTCAGCTCAATCTTCCTTGTTCTCTGTAGTGACATACTTTCCCTGAATGTTGGGAGTAAGGAAAGGAAGAAGAGAAGAGAATAGGAGGAGCTAGGGGGCAGAGATGGAGGAGCTATGGATAACCACACATATACTGAGAGCAGTCCTGGGTAAACAAATTATATCTAGGTTAGTTAATTGGTTAACACTTCCAATTGTGTGAGCACCTCTGTATTTGAGCATTACCAAATATATAAAGCTATTGGATAGTCTTTAACCACTAGAGTCTTATTTCTACTGGGTACCACATGGATAGCGGGATGGTCTGGGCTCAGCCCAGCTTTGTGGAGACAACGTGGAAGATTGGCAGAGTCATCTCCCATGCTGGCATCTTGTGGGTGGCAGGGCCAGTATCTCAGGCCACCTAAGCTGAGTGGTAGCAATGTATTCTCAGGCCTACGCTAGTCGGGAAGATGGTGGCTGCAGAAGCCAAATTGGGTTCCACCATTTTTTAAATATCTCCCGCATTAGTTCTCAATTGAAATAACAGA
>NW_021607852.1:0-1355 GCF_004785775.1 Grammomys surdaster | reverse complement strand
GAGGGGAGGCCAGTCAGGGCTGTATTTTTCAAGGGTAGCATCATCACCGGATTCCAGAGGCTCTGGGTCAGGTAGAGCAGCCAGGGGAGTCTGCCGAGAGAGCAGCAGAGGAGAAGAAAAATGATGCTTAGCAGCAGGTCAGGGGGAAGCAGGTTTTGGCAGCACAGGGTCGAAAAAGTGAGTGGAGGAGGGAGTTCGTGGGTCAGAAACTGCTGAAGAATTATAAGGTGGAGGCTGAGAAACCAGTGGAGAGGAATCACAAGATAAATCTGGATAGAGGCAAGGCGGATCAGAAGGACGGGGGACCTGTTCCAGGGGGATATCTATAAGAGTGAAAGAAACAGAAGCCTGAGACGGAGACCGGGAGATCCGAGATGGAGGTCGAGAGGGCTGACGAGATGGGCAGGTAGAATTAAGCCAAGATTGTGACAAGTGATATTCAGCAACAGACAAAAGTTGTCATTTCCCCGTATCTTTGTCTGCATCTTCAATAATATCCCTAATAACACCCCAAAAAGAAAAAAAATTGTTGCAGTAACAGTCGCATCACCTTCAGTTTTAATTTTCTCATTTAATTCTCGACCTACCTTCTGCCACTTCTTGGGATGGATGGTAGGACCATCAATCATAAACCAAGGACACTTCTCATCAACAAAGACAAAAAAACTGATAAGATCCTTTTTCTTAACCCTTATTTCTCTCTCTCTGAGTGCATACTTGAGGTCCTTTATGAAGGACACCTCCTTAGACAAAGAATGGCCCATTCTTTATTGGACAGAATGAAAATGAAACTTAACGGAGGACGACAGGTTGCGGGTGATTATCACTGTCTCACTCAATCTTGATGTAGTGCACACTTCTCAATGAGGATCCATCCAGAGGGGTCCATGCCTTGAGCCCACAACTGGACACCACTTGACCAGATCTGTGGGTCCTTAGTTATTCGTGGGGGAGAGAAGGACCACAACCTGAAAAAGAACTGGAGAGAGACAAGAAAGGAGGACTCAAGGAAGCATTTGCTTGTCAAGAGTCGTGTATTTGAATGTGAAGCCCCTTTTTATAGTATGCTTTACAAGGGGAGGGGGTAAGA
Organism: Grammomys surdaster; assembly: GCF_004785775.1. NCBI lineage: Eukaryota > Metazoa > Chordata > Mammalia > Rodentia > Muridae > Grammomys > Grammomys surdaster. The sequence goes on along the minus strand of NW_021607852.1, from coordinate 265 downwards.
GGGGCCAGGTGGTGGAAAAGTACAGAATCTTCATGGCCTGTGCCCTGAAACATTTCATGGTCTACATGGTACACTACCCTGAATTATGGTCTCCCTGCTTTCCTCAGAAGATATGGTACACTGTCATGAAATATGGTATCCCTGCTTTCCTGAGAAGATACGGCACACTGCCTTGAATCTATCTGCAGATGCCAAACAGGATCTTGCAGTTGCCAAGCTGCAGGGGACATTGTGCAGGTGGGGAAAGGTAGGGAGTGAGGGTAAG
>NW_021607851.1:0-1085 GCF_004785775.1 Grammomys surdaster | reverse complement strand
CTTGGTAAAAATCTTTTCTCACTGTACAGGTCAGTTTTGTCCTATTGAAGTTGTTCTTTGTATTAGAGAAGCTTTTTAGTATCACTAGGTCCAATTCATTAATTGTTGATCTTAGTGCTAGCATGGTTGGTCTTCTGTTTAGGAAGTTGTCTCCTGTGTGAATGTCTTGAAGGGTATTCCTTTGTTGGGAGCAGACTCTTAGCCGAAAGTGGCTATCATCTTTACAGCCATCTCAAGCCATATACCCTGACAAGAGACTTGTTTCAACAGCCTGCAATAGCTCAGCACACTCTGATAAACATCTTGTTACACTGTTTAGTGCCCCCAGCTGCAAGGTGCTCCTGGTATCCATGGCTACAAGGCACGTGACGTAGTGGCTTCAGTTGAGCTTGTCCACGAGGGCAAGTCACGTGGTAAAGGGTATAAATACACAGGATTTCGCTTCTATAGAAGTAGTAGTGAGAGGTAGAAGGTGAGAGGTAGAAGGTAGAAGGTGGGAGGTGTCAGGAGACTGAAGGAGTGAGGAGAATATAGAAGAAGAGAGGAGAATAAAGAAGAGACTTGAAGAGACTCCACCGGACTCTGTCTTGTATCTATCTTTTGCGTCTCTCGCCCCTTTTTCCCCCTTCCTCCGTCCCCACTCTCTCTCTTGCTAGACCCTGACCTGGACCGGAGCAGCAGAACCGGCCTGCCTTTACAAAGTAGCAGAACCTGACGGCCGTTACAAAAGAAACGGCCGTTACATTCCTTATTCTCTCTTCCATCAGGTTCAGTGTGTCTCCTTTTATGTTGAGATTTTATGATCCATTTGAATTTGTTTTGCAGAGGGTGATTAATATGGATGTACTTGTGTACTCCCATATGCATATCCAATTAGTCCAGGTCCATTTGTTGAAGATGCTTTCTTTTCTCTATTGTATCTTTCTAGCTTCTTTATCAAAAATTAAATGTTCATAGTTATGTGGATTTATGTGCTTTGATTTGCTTGCATTGATTGATATGTCATTTTAAATGCTAATACTATGAACTGTTTATTAATACATCTCTATAGTACAGCTTGACATCAGGGATGGTGATACCACCTG
>NW_021607850.1:0-1424 GCF_004785775.1 Grammomys surdaster | reverse complement strand
CTAAGTACAAGCCTAAAGCTTTATTGAAAAAAGTCTGCATAGTCTTTTTTTTTTCTCTGTACTCATATTTTTTTTTATTGGATGATTTATTTACATTTCCTATGTTGTCCCCTTACCCCATCCCCCACCACCCCCTCGGAACCCCCAATCCCCTCGCCCCTCCTCCTTCTTCTCTGTGGATGTAACCTCTATCTACACCCCCCCACTCCCACCTCCCCACCCTCAAAATTCCCACCCCCTGGGGCATCCAGCCTTCATGAGGTCAAGGTTCTCTTCCTCCACCTATGCCCAGCAGGGCCCTCCACTTTTACATATTCAGCTGAAGCCCTGGATCCCCCCCTAAGTGCTCACAGGCTGGTGGTTTAGACCCTGGGAGCTGTGGTTGGTTGGTATTGTTGCTCTCCTCATGGTGCCACAAACCCTTTCAGCTCCTTCAGTCTTCACTCTAACTCCTCTATTGAGAACCCCATGATCAGTTCAATGGCTAGTTGTGAGCATCTGCCTCTGAATATGTCTGACTCTTGAAGGCCTCTGAGGAGATATCCATATCAGGCTCTTATCAGCATGCACTTCCTGTCTTCCACATCAGCATCTACCTTTGGTGATTGCACATGGGATAGATACTCAGGTGGGGTGGTCTTGAGACGGCCCCTCCTTCAGTTTCTGTCCCTCACTTTGTCTCCATATATGCTCCCTTGAGTATTTTGTTGCTCCTTCTAAGAAGGACCGAATCACCCTCACTTGGTCTTCCTTCATTATGGGCTTCATGTGGCCTGTGAGTTGCATCTTGGGCATTTCAAGGTTCTAGGCTAATATCCAATAATCAGTGAGTGAATACCATGTGTCTTCTTTTGTGATTGGCTTACCTCACTCAGGATGATAATTTATAGTTCCATCCATTTACCTAGGAACCTCTCGAATTCATTGTTTTTAATAGCTGAGTAATACTCCATTGTGTAAATATACCACATTTTTTGAATCCATTCCTCAGTTGAAGGACATCTGGGTTCTTTCCAGCTCCTGGCTATTATAAATAAGGCTGCTATGAACATAGTTGAGCATATGTCCTTGTTATATGTTCGAGCATCTTCTGGGTATATGCCTAGGAGTGGTATAGCTGGATCCTCGGGTAATGCTATGTCCAATTTTCTGAGGAACCGTCAGACTGATTTCCAAAGTGGTTGCACCATCTTGCCGTCCCACCAACAATGGAGGAGTGTTCCTCTTTCTCCACACCCTCGCCAGCATCTACTATCACCTGAGTTTTTAATCTTAGCCATTCTGACTGGTGTGAGATGGAATCTCAGGGTTGTTTTGATTTGCATTTCCCTGACGACTAAGGATGCTGAACATTTCTTTAGGTGCTTCTCGGCTATGGAGTTTCTTCCGTTGAAAATTCTTTGTTAAGCTCTATACCCCATTTT
>NW_021607849.1:0-1167 GCF_004785775.1 Grammomys surdaster | reverse complement strand
ACATCACCAACCATCATACTGTGAGAAAAATGAGTTTGTAGAAGATACTGCAGGTTATTGGCAGGGTCTGAAAATGTTGATATCATTCAAAAGATTAAATTCTGAAACACACAGATTTTATGTCTTTCATTTCCATCTTGGCCATTTTACATTTCTACTTTGGAAAGAGAAGATACTCGAACTCAGCAATTTTTTTTCTGCATGGAAGCATGTACCTGTCTCATTGGAAACTTCATTTTCTGGGCAATGGGCACAATCAAAGCAGCAGTCTGCTGTTTGATTTTGATGAATTTTCCTGAATCCAGCAGTGCATGTCTCACTACACATGGAGGAGGGAACCTGAGGATATATATGATAATGTATGCATTAATCAAATATATATATATATATATATACTTAGATACATATGTAACAAAATTTAGGATTTCCATGTAGTTACATAACTTTTGTTATATATATATATATATATATATATATATATATATATATATATATTCTTAACAGATACTACTATATATATTCCTCTGATGAATCAATTATCACTTTCAGACTTTATTAGGCTATAATGATGTTCAAAGAGTATCACAGAATTTTATGGTTTATGTTATATGGTTTTTATTATAAATATACACATTTTAAATTTCATAAATGTGTTTCTGTATTGTGGGGTGAATAGACTTGTAGGTAGATTGGAGCATGAAATCCAGATACCTTAAACCCCTATGACCCAGATTCATAGGAAGTTGTGAGTTAGCAAATTTTCATGCTGTTAACTGAGGATGGACCATTTGCAAGGAAATTCTACTCAGCTATTAAAAACAATGACATCATAAATTTTGCAAGCAAATGGATGGAACTAGAAAATATCATCCCGAGTAAGGCAACCCAGAACTAAAATGACATATACGGCATTGTTAAGTAGATTTTAGCCAAAACTTCACAATACCCATCATTCAACTCAAAGAGCATGTGAAGCATGACAAGAAGGAAGGGCCAAGTGTGGATGCTTCAATCCCACTTAGAAAGGGGACAAAATAATCATAGGTGGCAGAGGGAAAGAGGAACCTGGATGGGATAGGGAAGGGGGAGAAAAAAGGGTGTCTCAGCTTTGGAGCCTCATATTTTAAAATTTAGATATATTCAAACAATGAAAACTGTGGTACACAC
>NW_021607848.1:0-1132 GCF_004785775.1 Grammomys surdaster | reverse complement strand
GTCATTAGGACATGCAGAAATATTCCAAACTGTGAAAACTATTGAAATAAGCCTTCAAAAGTTTTCCAATTAAAAATTACTATGAGATCAAAGATTTGCTAAATATCAAATTAAGTTTGATTTACTTCTAAATCCTGAAAAAAATGTAGGAGGGAGAATTTTTTTAAAGAATGAATGGGTGCTAGGGGACAACTTAATAGGCCTAGCAGTAACTAGACCTGAGTTCAGAACCACAGAGACCATTTAAAACCAGGTAGGAGAGCATGCATTTTCGACCCCAGAAATCCTACTGTGATATGAGTGGTATAGGTTATATAATCCCGAAAGGTTAATGGGCTGCTGATCAGGGCACACTCAGACGTGAACAACAAGCCTTGTATCAAATAAGAAGGAAGATGAGGAGTAACACATCAAGGTATTTGCTGACCTCTACAGAAATAGAGTGAGATGAACAACATGCACCACTTAGTACACACACACACACATGCACACACACACACGTGTACACATGGTTGTTTTTTTTAAAAAATAAAGTATTTTACTTTAAGGAAAAGGGTATAACGTAGTGGCTTTGGTTTAACGATTGCATTATGGGCTCCCAAATAGCATGAGAATCCTGCAGGTGAGATGCTGAGTGTCCCTGCCTCTAGGTGGCAAATAAACTTGCCAGAAGCTAATGGCTGGGCAGGGAGAAAGAGATAGTATTTTAATTTTAGCAGGCAAGGGAACCCAGGTAGGAAGGAAAATTTAGTACCGCCATGCTTGGGAGGAAGGATCAGACTTGAGTACTACAGAAGAGAGAGTATATAATCATGTAAGTGCTGGGGAAGAGTGTCCCCTGAACTAAGCCCTTCAATTGATCTGAGATTGCAAAGATGGAATATAGATTTTATTAAGTAATAATTCAGAAGTATCAGGGGAGAAGCATTAGCAACATGAAAGTTTGGGAGTTGCCCAACAATTTTGCTTTATAAGGCTTGTTAGCATTACCTGAGGATCCACCTATACCACTCCTAGGCATATACCCAGAAGATGCTCAAACATATAACAAGGACATATGCTCAACTATGTTCATAGCAGCCTTCTTTATAATAGCCAGGAGCTGGAAAGAACCCAGATGTCCTTCAACTGA
>NW_021607847.1:0-1249 GCF_004785775.1 Grammomys surdaster | reverse complement strand
CATTGCAAAGCATTCGTACTTCCAGAGCTAAAGGCAATTACAACACCACTGAAAACACTCAAATCATGAAACATGTGACATTTTATGTAGGACGTTTGTTTGCTTTAATGCATAAACACTTGTTCCATCCGGTATCGTGTACTTCCTTGTTTCATATGGCATGTCCAAGTAAGTTCCTAGATTCCAGCAGAAAAGCACAATACAACAAATTAAACAAAAGTACTCTAAAATGCATTGCAAAGCATTCATACTTCCAGAGCTAAAGGCAAGTACAATACAGCTGCAAAGACTTAAACTATGTTATATGTGACATTTCAATTAGGACTTGTTTTTGCTTTAAAGCATAAACACATTTTCCATCTGGCCATGTATGTTTCATTGTTTCATATGGCATGTCCAAGTAAGATGATAGATTCCAGCAGAAATGCACTATACAACGTATTGAAAAAGACTAGTGTAAAGATACTCGCATTACAAAGCATTTGTACTTCTATAGGTAATGCCAAGTACAACACCACTGAAAACAATGAAATCATGTTACTTGACGCATTTCAGTTAGGATGTGTGTTTGCTTTGAAGCATAAACACTTGTACCATCAGGCCATGTATATTTCATTGTTTCATATGGTATGTCCAAGAAAGTGGCTAGATTCCAGAAGAAAAGCACTATACAACGAATTGAATAAACCTACAGTAAAGATATGCACATTGGAAAGCATTCATGCATCCAGAGATAAAGGAAAGTACAACACCGCTTACAACACTGAAATCATGTTACATGTGACATTTCAGTTAGAAAGTGTGTTTGGATTAAAGCATAAACACTTGTTCCATCTGGCCATGTATATTTAATTGTTTCACATGGTATGTCGAAGAAAGTTGATAGATTCCAGCTGAAAAGCACTATACATCACATTGAACAAACCTACACATTGAAAAGCATTCCTACTTCCAGAACTAAAAGCAAGTACAATACAGCTCAAAAGACTTAAACAACTTTATATATGATATTTCAGTTTGGACTTGTGTCTCCTATAAAGCTTATACACCTATACAATCCAGCCAGGTATATTTCATTGTTTCATCTGGAATGTACAAGTAAGTTGCTACATTATAGCAGAAAAGCACTATACAACATAATGGACAAACCTTCAGTAAAGATAAGCGCATTGCAAAGCATTTGTACTGCCAGAACAAAAGGTAAGTACAATACAGCTGAAGAGACTTAAACAACGTTACAAGTGACATT
>NW_021607846.1:0-1113 GCF_004785775.1 Grammomys surdaster | reverse complement strand
TCACATAATAATCAAAACATCAGATGCACAAAACAAAGAAAAAATACTAAAAGCAGTAAGGGAAAAAGGTCAAGTGACATATAAAGGCAGACCTATAAGAATTACACCAGACTTCTCACCAGAGACTATAAAAGTCAGAATAGCCTGGACTGACATCATACAGACCCTAAGAGAACACAATTGCCAGCCCAGACTACTATACCCAGCAAAACTCTCAATCACCATAGATGGTGAAACCAAGATATTCCATGACAAAACCAAATTTGCACAATATCTTCCCACAAACCCAGCATTTCAAAGGATAATTGATGGAAAATGCCAACACAAGGAGGGAAACTACAACCTAGAAAAAGCAAGGAAGTAATCTTCCAACAACCCCAAAAGAAGATAACTATACAAACATAATTCTACCTTTAATAACAAAAATAACAGGAAGCCACAATCAATTTTCCTTAATATCTCTTAACATCAATGGTCTCAATTCCCCAATAAAAAGATGCAGACTATCAGACTGGATACACAAACAGGACCCAGAATTTTGCTGCATACAAGAAACGCACCTCAGTGACAAAGACAGACACTACCTCAGAATAAAAGGGTGGAAAACAATTTTCCAAGCTGGTCCCAAGAAACAAGCTGGAGTAGCCATTCTAATATCAAATAAAATCGACTTTCATCCAAAAATTAATCAAAAAAGATAAGGAAGGACACTTCATACTCATCAAAGGAAAAATCTACCAAGGTGAACTCTCAATTCTGAACATCTATGCTCCAAATGCAAGGGCACCTACATACATAAAAGAAACTTTACTAAAGCTCAAAACACACATTATACCTCACACAATAATAGTGGGGGATTTCAACACCCCACTCTCAGCAATGGACAGATCATGGAAACAGAAACTAAACTGAGACACTTTGAAATTAACAGAAGTTATGAACCAAATGGACTTAACAGACATCTGTAGAACATTTCATCCTAAAACAAAAGAATATACCTTTTTCTCAGCACCTCATGGTACCTTCTCCAAAATGGACCATATAATTGGTCACAAAACAGGCATCGACAGATACAAAAAGATTGAAATAATCCCTTGCATCTTATCAGATCAC
>NW_021607845.1:0-1303 GCF_004785775.1 Grammomys surdaster | reverse complement strand
ATGTTCATTTATTTCTGGCTTACTATTATCTATGACTGATTACTAATTATATTTCACCCTTATATATTTCTAATATCCTATTAACTATGACATATGACTATTGGTTGTTCATGTTCATTTATTTCTCAATTACCATTATCTATGACTGATGACTAATGATATTTCTCCTTTATATATATCTGATTTACTATGAACTCTGACTGATGACTATTGATTAATCAAGTTCGTTTGTTCCTGATTTGCTGTTATCCACGAATGCTGAATATTGATCATTCATATTCATTTATTTCTGATTTACTATTTCCTATGACAGATGATAAGTAATATATCAGCTTTATATATTTCTGATTTCCTATTAACTATAACAAATTACTATTGGTTGTCATGTTCATTTATTTCTGAATTACTATTATTCATGAATTTTTATTATTGATTATTCAAGTTCATTTATTTCTGACTTACTATTATCTAGGACTGATGACTATTGATATTGCAGCTTTATTTTTTTCTTGTTTACAATTAACTATGACTGATGAATATCGATTAATCAATTTCATCTATTTCCGATTTACTATTATCCACGAATGCTGAATATTGTTTATTCATGTTCATTTATTTCTGACTTTCTATTACCTATGACTGATGACTATTGATATTTTAGCTTTATTTTTTTATTGTTTACAATTAACTATGACTGATGACTATTGATTAATCAAGTTCAATTATTTCTGATTTACTATTTTCCATGAATGCTGAATATTGATTATTCATGTTGATTTATTTCTGACTTAATACTATCTATGACTGATTTCTATTGATATTTCATGTTTATATATTTCTCATTTCCTATTATCTATGACATCTGAATATTGGTTGTTCATGTTCATTTATTTTTGAGGTACTATTACCCACGAATCGTGATTATTGATTATTCATGTTCATTTATTTCTGACTTACTATTACCTACGACTGATGACTAAGGATATTTCACATTTATATTTTTCTGATTTACTATGAAATCTGACTGATGACTATTGATTAATCAAGTTAATTTGTTTCTGTTTTACTATTGTCCACGAATGCTGAATGTTGATTCTTCATGTTCATTTATTTCTGACTTACTATTATATATGACTGATGACTAAAGATATTTCACCTGTATATGTTTCTGATTTACTATGAACTCTGACAGATGACTATTGATTAATCTAATTCGTTTGTTTCTGATTTACTGTTATCCACGAGTGCTGAATATTGAATATTTATGTTCATTTATTTCTGACTTACTATTATCTATGACTGA
>NW_021607844.1:0-1835 GCF_004785775.1 Grammomys surdaster | reverse complement strand
GTAGCACACACAGTGATGACTTATGTCCTACCTAGAAGAACATGGCACTAGGTGTTACTGCTCCATCAGGGAGCATCTTGTCTTTGACCTTAATAAGGGTCTGAGAATGACCGAGGGATAAGGAGACTGAGCGACCTTAAAATCACAGGTTTTGTTTTGCCACTACTGATCATGATTGACCTTAAGTCCTGTGTGTCTCTCTCTCTAGGTGTTTAAAGAGTCCATTAGAGACTCTTGCTATCACTCACTGCTTTCTGTCACATTCAGATATGAAGTATCTGTCTCAGTGTCCAAGTATCCAGAAGCTGAAACACCTAGACATGAGTGGTGTCACCTTCATCCATTTAAATGACACATTTCTAGGAAGCCTGCTGCAAAGACTGACAGCTACTCTACAGACATTGAAATTGGAGGACTGTATGATCAGGGACATGCAAATCACTGCCCTCCTGCCTGCACTGAGCCAGTGTTCCCAGCTCACTGAAGTCAATTTTGTGAAGAATGTCTTGTCCATGGGCACCTTAAAGAAGCTGCTGAAGCATACTGCCAAGCTAACACAGCTGAACCTTGAGAAGTACCCTGCCCCTGATGAGGTCTATGATGACATTGGTGATGTTATTCCAGACAGATTAATACCTCTTTGTTCTGAGCTTCTGGACACACTCTGGGAGATAAGGCAGCCAAAAGAGGTCTATTTTCTGAGTTAGATATATTTAGACTTTTGAAAATCCTTTATCTATAATTTAGAGGCCAGGCTATGTTCTTTTTGGGAATATATAAAGTGAAGTCATTGCTGGGCTCTGATAAATGGAAGGCAGAACTCAAATTACTGATTAGAGGCATAGGCCATATGGATTCAGGCATTTCTGGATGGACTTTGGAAAGATAATTATTTCATTTCATTTGAATTCCAATCACATTCTTCATATTTAAAATAGTTGTGTTGATGTGAACATCCATGAGCTTCTTCTCAGCCTAATTTCTAGAGGACAGACCCACCATTGGAGAGCAACCATGTTTGAAAATTGCAAAGCTTCTTTCCCAGCACTTTCATAGTATGAAGGACCGGAGAAGAAGTGAAATAGCTAGAGCAGACATTACAAAGAGCACAATGGACTAGAATAGGAGGACTCTGTGTCATTCTCCTCCAGAAGCCATCCACCTTTTGGTATAGTATGGCTTATATAGTATTCTGCAGTGTATGGACATATATTTTTATGAAGTATAAGTCTGACTGAACCTAGGAGTACTTATGTAACAGACTGCTATCAATTTTAAGCTGTGTTTCTTTCTTGAGGAGGTCCTACTGCCTGATATTACCTTTTCCTCCACCATTCAAATTATAATTTCTCATAGATTCTAATAAATCAGTTCTGAACAAGAAGATGTTTGTTTTGTTGTTTTTTTTTAACTGAGTCATTTTCTGATAACATAATACTTGTGTATAGTGCTTACCCTGGCCCAACAATCATGTGTCCCCTTGTCTGTTCCCCTTCCTCCTCCTAGATCTTTCAGAGTAAACAAAGAACAACATGTTCTCTCCTAGGGAAGACTTTGTCATGTTATGATTCATGAAGCCCTATCCAAGATGCTATATGGAATCATTTGTCAACATGACTCAGAGGCAAACAAAGCTTGCGGCTCTTCCTGAGGAGCAGTGTTCGATTCCTGTTACTCACACCATCTGTGCCTCCAATGCAAGGTGTCTTATATTTTCCTCTAGTCTCTGGGAGCACATGACTCACCTGCCCATGCTGAAACACAAAACTCACAATCCTAATTAGAAACAAGTTGAAATAAATGTTTAAAAATGAAAGTTAATACACTAAAACTAA
>NW_021607843.1:0-1092 GCF_004785775.1 Grammomys surdaster | reverse complement strand
ATGGTGCAACCACTCTGGAAATCAGTCTGGCGGTTCCTCAGAAAATTTGACATAGCATTACCTGAGTTCCCAGCTATACCACTCCTGGGCATGTACTTAGAAGATGCTCCAACATATAACAAGGACATATGTTCAACTATGTTCATAGCAGCCTTATTTATAATAGCCAGGAGCTGGAAAGAACCCAGATGTCCTTCAACTGAGGAATGGATTCAAAAATTGTGGTACATTTACACAATGGAGTATTACTCAGCTATTAAAAACAATGAATTCGAGAGTTTCCTAGGTAAATGGATGGAACTAGAAATTATCATTCTGAGTGAGGTAAGCCAATCACAAAAGAACACACATGGTATTCACTCACTGATTATTGGATATTAGCCCACAACCTTGAAATGCCCTAGATGCAACTCACAGGCCACATGAAGCTCATAAAGAAGGAAGACCAAGTGGGAGTGATTCGGTCCTTCTTAGAAGGAGCAACAAAATACTCAAGGGAGCAAATATGGAGACAAAGTGAGGGACAGAAACTGAAGGAGAGGCCATCTGAAGACTATTCCACCTGAGTATCCATCCCATGTGCAGTCATCAAAGGTCTTCAAGAGTCTGACATATTCAGAGGCTCACAACTAGCCATTGAACTGATCATGGGGTTCTCAATGAAGGAGTTAGAGTGAAGACTGAAGGAGCTGAAAGGGTTTGCGGCACCACGAGGAGAGCAATACCAACCAACCAGAGCTCCCAGGGTCTAAACCACCAGCCTGGGAGCACTTAGGGAGGGATCCAGAGCTTCAGCTGAATATGCAAGAGTGGAGGGCCCTGCTAGGCATAGGTGGAAGAAGAGAACCTTGACCTCATGAAGGCTGGACGCCCCAGGGGGTGGAAATTTTGAGGGTGGGGAGGTGGGAGTGGGGGGTAGGCAGGGGTTACATCCACAGAGAAGGAGGGGGGTGAGGGGATAGGGGGTTCTTGGGTGGGTGGCTGATGGGGTAAGGGGGCAACATATGAAATGTAAATTAAACATCCAATAAAAAAAATTAAAAACCTGAAAATCATTGTACAGATGTAAACAGAGAATGGTCAATAGGTTGA
>NW_021607842.1:0-2597 GCF_004785775.1 Grammomys surdaster | reverse complement strand
CCAGGGGGTGGGAATTTAGAGGGTGGGGAGGTGGGAGTGGGGGGGGTAGATAGAGGTTACATCCACAGAGAAGAAGGAGGAGGGGCGAGGGGATTGGGGGTTCCGAGGGGGTGGTGGGGGATGGGGTAAGGGGACAACATAGGAAATGTAAATAAATCATCCAATAAAAAAAAAAAGAAAAAAAATTGGATAGTTAATTTATTTACATTTCAAATGTTATCCCCATTCCTGGTTTACTCTGTGCAAATCTTCTATCCCATCCCCACTCCTCCTGCTTCTATGAGGATGTGCCCCACCCACCCACACACTCCCACCTCCCCACCCTTGAATTCCTCCACAGTGGGGCATACAGCCTTCACCAGACCAAGGACTTCCTCTCACACCGATTCTTGACTAGGTCAACCTCCTGTACATATATACAGTTGGGGCCATGAGTTCCTCCCTATGTGCTCCCAGGCTGATGGTTTAGACCCTGGGAGCTCTGGTTGGTTGGTATTGTTGCTCTCCCAATAGGGCTGGAAACCCATTCAGATCCTTCCATCTTCTTTCTAACTTCTCCATTGGGAACCCCATGATCAGTTCAATGGTTAGTGTTGAGTATCTGCCTCTGTATATGTCAGGCTCTGGCAGACCTCTAAGGAGACTGCTATATCAGGCTCCTGTCAGCATGAACTTTCTGGTATCCACATCAGCATCTGTTTTGGTGACTGCACATTGGATTGATACCCAGGTGTAGCAGTCTGTGGATGGCCTCTCCTTCAGTTTCTGTCCCACACTTTGTCTCCATATTTGCTCCCATGAGTATTTTGTTACTCCTTCTAAGAAGGACCGAAGCACCCACACTTTGGTCTTCCTTCTTCATGAGCTTCATGTGGTCTGTGAGTTGTATCTTGGATATTGAGAGCTTTTGGGCTAATATCCACTTATGGGTGAGTGCATACCATGTGTGTTCTTTTGTGATTGGGTTACCTCACTCAGGATGATATTTTCAAGTTCTATCCATTTGCCTAAGAATTTCTCAAATTCATTGATTTTAATAGCTGAATAATACTCCATTGTTTAAATGTACCACGTTTTCTGTATCCATTCCTCTGTTGAAGGACATCTGGGTTCTTTCAAGCTTCTGGCTATTATAAATAAGGCTGCTATGAACATAGGGGAGCATGTGTCCTTGTTGTATGTTGGAGCATCTTCTGGGTATATGCCCAGGAGTGGCATAGCTGGGTCCTCAGGTAATGCTATGTCCAATATTTTGAGAAACTGCCAGACTGATTTCCAGAGTGGTTTTATCAGCTTTCAATCCCACCAACAATGGAGGAATGTTCCTCTGTCTCCACATCCTTGTAAGCATCTGCTATCACCTGAGTTTTTAATCTTAGCCATTCTGACTGGTGTGAGGTGGAATCTTAGAGTTGTTTTGATTTGCATTTCCCTGATGACTAAGGATGCTGAACATTTCTTTAGGTGCTTCTTGGCCATTTGTGTTTCCTTAGTTGAAAATTCTTTGTTGAGCTCTATTCCCCATTTTTTAGTAGGGTTATTTGTCTGGAGTCTAATTTCTTGAGTTCTTTGTATATATTGGATGCTATCCCTCTATCGAATGTAGGATTGGTAAAGATCTCTCCCCAATATTTTGGTTGCCATTTTGTCCTATTCACAGTGTTCTTTGCTTTACAGAAGCTTTGCAATTTTATGAGGTCCTATTTCTCAATTCTTTATCTTAAAGCATAAGCTATTGGTGTGTTCTGTTCAGGAACTTTTCCCCTGTGGCCAAGTATTCGAGACTCTTCCCCACCTTCTCTTCTACTAGTTTCAGTGTATCTGGGTTTATGTGAAGGTCTTTTATCCACTTGGACTTCAGCTATGTACAAGGATATAAGAAAGATAAGAATGGATAGATTTGCTCTCACAGCTATTACAGTACATTGAGCTCCATAGAGACAGCGCTGGGGCAAGAGAGCGCACTGGGTGCCTCTGTGCCTAGTGGAGGAAAATCAACTAAACCTGGACAAAGAAGCTGAGAGGCAAAATGTCCTCATATGCATTCTTTGTGCAAACCTGCCGGGAGGAGCACAAGAAGCACCCAGATGCTCCTGTCAACTTCTCAGATTTCTCCTGGAAGTGCTCAGAGAGGTGGAAGACCATGTCTGTTAAAGAAAAGGGGAAATTTGAAGATGTGGCAAAGGCTGACAAGGCTCGTTATGAAAGAGAAATGAAAACCTACATCCCTCCCAAAGGGGAGATCAAAAAGAAGTTCAAGGACCCCAATGCACCCAAGAGGCTTCCTTCGACCTTCTTCTTGTTTTGTTCTGAGTACTGCCCAAAAATCAAAGGCGAGCATCCTGGCTTATCCATTGGTGATGTTGCAAAGAAACTAGGAGAGATGTGGAACAACACTGCAGCGGATGACAAGCAGCCCTACGAGAAGAAGGCTGCCAAGCTGAAGGAGAAGTATGAGAAGGATATTTCTGCCTACAGGGCTAAAGGAAAACCTGATGCAGTGAAAAAGGGGGTAGTCAAGGCTGAAAAGAGCAAGAAAAGGAAGGAAGAAGAAACTTGAAGCAATCCCACTAAGATCAGGGACTAGACAAGGTTGC
>NW_021607841.1:0-1432 GCF_004785775.1 Grammomys surdaster | reverse complement strand
GGGATGGTGATTCCTCCAGAAGTTCTTTTATTGTTGAGAATAGTTTTCGCTATCCTGGGTTTTTTTTTATTCCATATAAATTTGAGAATTTCCTTTTCTAACTCTGTGAAGAATTGAATTGGGATTTTAATGGGGATTGCATTGAATCTGTAGATTGCTTTTGGCAAGATGGCCATTTTTATTATATTACTCCTGCCAATCCATGAGCATGGGAGATCTTTCCATCTTCTGAGATCTTCTTCGATTTCTTTTTTCAGAGACTTTAAGTTCTTGACATACAGGTCTTTTACTTGCTTGGTTAGATTCACACCAAGGTATTTTATATTATTTGCGACTATTGTGAAGGGTGTCATTTCCCTAATGTCTTTTTCAGTCTGTTTATCTTTCATGTAGAGGAAGGCTATTGATTTGTTTGAGTTGATTTTATAACCAGCCACTTTGCTGAAGTTGTTTATCAGGTTTAGGAGTTCTCTAGTGGAAGTCTGGGGGGGTCACTTAAGTATACTATCATATCATCTGCAAATAGTGAGATTTTGACTTCTTCCTTTCCTATTTGTATCCCTTTGACTTCTTTTTGTTGTCTAATTGCTCTGGCTAGGACTTCTAGTACTATATTGAATAGGTAGGGGGAGAGTGGGCAGCCTTGCCTAGTCCCTGATCCTAGTGGGATTGCTTCAAGTTTCTCTCCATTTAGCTTGCTGTTGGCTACTGGTTTGCTGTAAATTGCTTTTACTATGTTTAGGTAGGGGCCTTGAATTACTGATCTTTCCAAGACTTTTATCATGAAGGGTTGTTGAATTTTGTCAAATGCTTTCTCAGCATCTAGTGAGATGATCATGTGGTTTTTTTCTTTGAGTTTGTTTATATAGTGGATTACATTGATGGATTTCCGAATATTGAACCATCCCTGCATTCCTGGGATAAAACCTACTTGATCACGATGGATGATTGTTTTGATGTGCTCTTGGATTTGGTTTGCTAGAATTTTATTGAGTATTTTTGTATCAATGTTCATAAGGGAGATTGGTCTGAAGTTCTCTTTCTTTGTCGGGTCTTTGTGGGGTTTGGGTATGAGTGTAATTGTAGCGTCATAGAACGAATTGGGGAGTGTTCCTTCTGTTTCTATTTAGTGGAATAGTTTGAAGAGAATTGGTATTAGGTCTTCCTTGAAGGTCTGATAGAATTCAGCACTAAAACCATCTGGTCCTGGGCTTTTTTTAGTGGGGAGACTTTTGATGACTGCTGCTATTTCCTTAGGGGTCATGGGACTATTTAGATGGTTTATCTGCTCCTGGTTTAACTTTGGTACATGGTATCTGTCTAGGAAATTGTCCATTTCATCCAGGTTTTCCAGTTTTGTTGAGTATAGGCCTTTGTAGTAGGACCTGATGATTTTTTGAATTTCTTCAGTTTCTGTTGTTATGTCTCCCTT
>NW_021607840.1:0-1092 GCF_004785775.1 Grammomys surdaster | reverse complement strand
CGGAAAAATGTTTGATAGAATTAAAGGCATTTTTTGAATAGACTAGAAATAAAAAAATAAGATACTGAAAATATATTATTACTACAGGACACGTATGGAATAAATTTGATTAAGTAATGACAGATACAAGAAGTGTATGAAACAGTTCAATCTTTTAATAAGAAATCCCCCCCAAAAAATTAAAGATTGAGAAGGAAAAATTTTTTATAAAACTGAATGCAACTTAAAGAAAGTTTCTGATAAAATAGAATATTTGCGTGGAAAAAATATTTCATAACATGAAGACCCTGTTGAAAGAATTGATGATGAAAATTAAGATCAATTGTGAAAATTTAAGGAAAAAAAATTCAAAACCCACATGGAAAAACTTTGATTAAAATGATGACAAATAATATAAAATGTATGCAAAAGTAATTTATAAAAAATATTTAAAGAAATTGAAGGCCGACAAGAAAAAAATTTCTTATGAAATTGTATGTGATTTAACGAAACTTTATGATAGAATTGAACATTTGCATGGAAAACATGTCTGAAAAAATTGTAGGCGTTGTATAAAAATGTAGGAACATTGGGGAAATAGTGAAAATCTGATAAAAAAAAATATGAAACAGACACGGAAAAAGTTTGATTAAAATAATGACAAATACAAAAGCAAAGTATGAAAAGTTAAATCATTTTAGAAAAAAAATTCCTTAAAAAAATTGAAAATTACCAAAAATAAGTTTATTATGAAATTGAACGTGATTTAAGGAAAATTTCTGATAAAACTGAATATTTGCACTAAAAAAATATTTGATAAAATTGAAGCTATTGATTAAAAAGTCAAGTGATAAAAACTATGATAGTGAAACCTTGATGAAAAATACAAAACACACATGGAAAAATTTGATTAAAATGATGACAAATACTTTAAAATGTATGAAAAAGTAATTCATAAAAAATATTTAAAGAAATTGAAGACCAACAAGAAAAAAAAAATTCTTATGAAATTGTATGTGATTTAAGGAAAATTTCTGATAAAATTGAATATTTGCAATAAAAAAATGTTTGATAAAATTGAAGATATTGATTAAAAAAAGTCAAGTGATAAAA
>NW_021607839.1:0-1778 GCF_004785775.1 Grammomys surdaster | reverse complement strand
GGGTGGTAACATCTCCGCCCTTTGTTGACAGAGATATACAATCAGAACACGGGAAGATCATCATTATTTGCAACAAAGGCTCTGTCATTGCCTTCCACTTTGTACTCGGATACTTGGGTTCATTGGCTCTGGGGAGTTTCACTGTGGCTTTTCTGGCTAGGAATCTTCCTGACAGATTCAATGAAGCCAAGTTCCTAACTTTCAGCATGCTGATGTTCTGCAGTGTCTGGATCACCTTCCTCCCTGTATACCACAGCACTAGGGGGAAGGCCATGGTAGTTGTGGAGGTCTTCTCCATCTTGGCTTCTAGTGCAGGGTTGCTAGGGTGTATATTTGTCCCAAAATGTTATGTTCTTTTAGTTAGACCAGATTCAAATTCTCTTCAGACATACAAAACTAAATTTCATTATTGAAACTTTAATAGTTTTAAGTGTTAGATGGTATTCAACATTTTTCTACTTTGTCATAACAAAAGTACTACTGAATCATACAAAATAAGTAATATACTAAGATCTTACTGACACAGCAGGATAACTCTGCCTAATTAAATACCAGTGATTAAGGCTTGGTGGAAAATGAGTTCATTCATGAGATCACAAACCTAAACTTTGAGAACAGGGACTCTCAATTAGGGAATGGCTGCCATCATTTTGACATGTGTATGTGTGTAAGACATGTTCTTAATTTTTGATTAATATAAGGTGATCCTACTGTTTGTGAACAGTTCCACTTCTGGCAAGTTGTTGTGGGCACTGTAAGAAATAGGATTATAGACAACATAGATGGCAGCAATAAGCATTATGCCATGGACCCTAGTTGGGCCCTGCATCCATGTTCTTGCCTTGGCTTCTTTCAATTAACTGTGACCAAGGTATATAGATAAATCAACACTTTTCTCATATGTTCCTTTTGACCATAGTGTTTTGTTACAGCAACATAAAATAAGACATTAGCAAAATGGTAAATTGCCTCATTAGGAATTTGGAATATCATAAATTACTGACACAACAAAAAGAATCAATTTGAAAAAGAGAGACAAGGGTGAATGTTAGTAGAGTGTGGAACATAGTGACAGCAATACATATTGTTGATGGCCATCACAAGGAGCAGGATTTTGAGCAGCTTTACAATGTATTATAAAGATGTTAAGAATATCAGGTAACATATTAAGAAGGGTACAGTATATGAAAAGGACCGTGGGGTTCAGATTGTGTCTGCAATACAAGGATTTTATACTTTATATGAAAACACACCATTTTAATATGAAATTAATGTGTTTCATTTAGTGAGAAATATCAATAGTGAGAATAATGTCATACACAATACCTTTATCACAATATAGTCAGTGAAGTCTGTGAACACTTAATTCACTCTAGATAAAAGGCATCATTATAAATTTTATAAGAGTAGGAGTAACGAAATTTTATTTGAGGTTAATATTACACACATGAAAACAGACACATACAAAGACACACATTATTATTTTTGAACATCTGTTGTTGAACTCAGTGTCATTTTCCCCTCAAAGTATTGTTTGTTGCTTTATTTTTAACTGCTATTTTGTAATTTGTTTTTTACATTATAGTTTAATTGTTCTTTCTTTCTATTTTCCTTCTCAACAATATCCTTTGTACCCCTTCCTGCAATCCGAAAATGTACATGGCCTCTTATTTAATTAATTGCGTTGGTTTACATTCTGATTGCTTATCATTTGGTTATACATGGCTAATCTTTTTTCCCTTTCTTGGCTATGTCAACCACTTATATTCCCTGATTTA
>NW_021607838.1:0-4162 GCF_004785775.1 Grammomys surdaster | reverse complement strand
TCAGAGTGACATATGTTTATGATCTGAAATTGTATTCAACTCTAAAGATCTCTAATTTTCCAAGCTTATTTCAGGAAAGCTAGCATTTACACAGTAATTTAGCATTTCATGTAGTACAATATTTATTGTGATTGAATAGAAAATTTGAGGTGTCAAATAGTGTTGGTTTGAATATGCTTGATCCAGAGAATGGGACTATTAAGAGGTATGGCCTTGTTGGTGTAGGTGTGGCCAGTTCGAGGAAGTGTGTCACTGGAGGGCTGGGAAAATGAGACCCTTTTCCTAACCACCAGAGAGCCAGTCTTCTCCTAGTGACCTTCAGATGAAGATAGAGTAATGCTCTGAAACTCTGAACCTGTAAGCCAGCTCCAAACAAACATTGCCTTTATACTTGTTTCCTGGATCACGGTGCCTGTTTTCAGCAGTGAAAATCTAATGAAGATAGAAATTAATACCAGGGACTGGAGTATTGCCGTGTTAGGCCTGGCTATGTTTTTGTTTAAAAGAATGTCAATATGGAATGCAGTGCAATGCTTTAAGTGGGACTTAATGGGCTATTCTAATAAAAATATAGAATACTTTGTTGTTGAGAGTGGTTTGAACTGTACAGACCTAGCCTAAGATATTTCAGCAGAGAAGAATTTCATTCTGTGGCCTGGAGACTATTTTTGTGGTATTCTGGTGGAGAATGTGAATGTTTTATGCCCTTGTCTGAAGAGTCTACCTGTGGCTAATATTAGGAGATGTATATTAATTGCATTGACAAAGGCAGTTTCTAAGAATCATAGCAAGGTCTTTATTTTCTGGTTTAGTCTCATGAAGAGCATCGTGTTCATACATAGCAAACTTAGAAAGAATCAAAGTACAATATATGGTTTAAATGATAATAAATGGACCCCAGGAAGTGAAATGGAGCTGAAACCTATGTTGAAGGAAAGAAAGATATTAACAGAATGGTGATCTCAGGGCAAGATTCCACCCACATAATCATTTTTGTGTTAGCAGTTGAACAAGGAATAGTTTGGAGTTTTAGTCTGGAATGACCTACAATCCAAAAATAGAAGGCCCACATGTGATCCTGATACTGAGGCTGGAAGACACAGGCTTTTGATCTGAATGTTCAGGAATAGTGCTCATGAAAACTTAGGCATAGGCATGGTGATGCACAGATTTAATCCATGGAAAAAAAGGCAAGTAGATCTCTGAGTTCAAGGTCAGTCTTGAACAGAATAAATTCTAGGTGAAGAAAAGCAGAAGTCCAGTCATGGTGGTACATAGCTTTAACACCAGCATTCAGGAGACAGAGGTATGAAGATCTTTGTGTTCATGGTCAATCTAGTGGGCAATTTCAGGAGTGAGAAAGTTGGAAACAGAAATCTGATAAGAGAATAAGGGGCAGTATATTCTAGCAACAGCAAGCAGCAGAAATAGGTGGCTTCTGCCATATTGCTGTGGCATTAGAGTCAAGAATAGAAGGGACTACTGGGAAAATTGATGCTGGTTAGCTGGAGGTAAGAAATTAGCATTGCTAAAGAAGAGACCAGCATCAATGAGATGAAATCTTCTGGTAAGTGTTTTCTCAGATCACAAAGAAGCTGTGTTAAAGAGATAGCCAAAGTTATCACTTGTGTTGCAGCTGGGTTGGTAACAAGTATGAATGACCTAGGTGGTATGGGTTTTGAAGGTATGAAATGTTCATGGAGAGCAGCTAAGGCTTGGTACTGTGAGATGCCAGGGTAGGCCAGTGGTGAAGGTGCAGTCTAGTTGCAGTTGATGGCTAAGATATAAAGGATTCATGTAAAGAAGGTGAGCTTTTTTCACTATGAAGAGAGCCTATGAGAGGCTATTGGTGAAGCCTTGTTGCATGAGAATTCCCCATAGTATTGACGATGCCAGTATCATGGAATGTCTACAAAGAACAGCAGCAGCAGTGGAGTGGAGTCTACCAGAGACTAGAGTGCTACAGAAGGCATGGCTGGAGAAGTGACTCAAAGCATTTGGATGAGCCCAGAAGATCATGTGTGAATCTTAGACATTGAAACTAGAAGCAGTAAAGATGAAGTTGACTTGGAGATACCAAGATTTTAAAGATGCCTAGTTCTGTGTAAATACAACTTGAAGATTATTTTCTATGAACCTTAGTTTATAGAACTGTAATCTAGTTCATGTGTGACATTCAGAGATAAAACAGCTCTTTACACATTGTCACAAATATAAAAATTATCATGTAAGAGTGATGTATTTGGGGGAATTCTTAAGGTTTATTCATCTCTAAATATCACTAATTTCTTAAGCTTATTTCAGAAAAGTCAGCACTTTCCTGTCTCCTAGTGTGAAGTTTACTGCAATTGGAGAGAAAATTTCATGTTTCTAGCACTCTCTGCAATATTCCCTCTATCTTCTTTTAGAATACCAGAAAGAAGATCCGAGTTTTTTCTGGTAATGATTTTTGCTAATGATGAGATCAACAGGAATCCTTATCTTTTACCGAACATGTCTTTGACATTCTCACACAGTAGTGGCATGTGTGATGTTACATTTGAAATTCTGGAAACAAACTACTTATCACAAAATAATTCTTGGCATTTAATTAATTATGAATGTGTAATACAAGAAAGCTGTCCTGTAGAACTTATAGGACCATTATGGACAACATCCTTAAAAATGGCAATTGATTCTAGGATCCCAAAGGTGAGAATGTGTGATACTGGATTAATTAACATCTTTTTAATCTATTCATAGGTGCCTAGGGAGAAAACTTGCTTGGCATAGGTTTGTGTGTGTATTCTTTTTTATATGTTATCCATTTATTATAAAGGATTCAATAATCAGATTTTTGATGCATTGAGAAAACAGTTAAGTATGTTTTTATAACATGGTGACTTCTCAGGAATAGTCTAGAATCTAATAGGAATAATATGTGATATTTATAGTGTAATCTTACTATCCTCAATAGGAGTTCTGAAATGTGAGTAATGTTACTTGTATATACATCCAAACTTTCTAACATTCATATTCCTTACAGGATGTTTCATCATCTTTCTATGTCATCTAGGTTTTCTTTGGACCATTTAATCCTAACTTGAGTGACCATGACCAGTTTCCCTATGTCTATCAAGTAGCAACAAAGGACACACATTTGTCTCATGCTATGGCATCCTTGATGCTTCATTTTAGGTGGACTTGGTTAGGACTTGTCATCTCAGATGATGACCAGGGCATTCAATTTCTCTCAGACTTGAGAGAAGAAATGCAAAGGCATGGGATCTGTTTAGCATTTGTGAATATGATCCCAGAAACCATGCAGATATACATGACAAGGGCTAAGATATATGATAAACAAATTATGGCATCATCAGCCAAGGTTGTTATCATTTATGGTGAAATGAACTCTACCCTAGAAGTCTGCTTTAGAAGATGGGCAAATTTAGGTGTTCAGAGAATCTGGATCACAACCTCACAATGGGATGTCATCACAAATAGAAAAGATTTCAGTCTTGATTTCTTCCATGGGACTGTCACTTTTGCACACCACAACAATGATATTGCTAAATTTAGCAATTTTTCACAAATAATAAACACTTCCAAATATCCAATAGACATTTCTCAGATTATGCAGAAGTGGAATTATTTTAATTGTTCAATCTCTAAGAACAGCAATAGCAAGATGGATCATTTTCTATTCAACAACACAGAGGAATGGTTAGCACTGTACAAATTTGACATGTCCCTGAGTGAAGAAGATTACAATTTGTATAATGCTGTGTATGCTGTGGCCCACACCTACCATGAACTCATTCTTCAAAAAGTAGAATCTCTGCAAACCGAAGAATCCAAACGAATATTCCAGGCCTGTCAACAGGTAAAAATTTTTACATTTCACTATGCTTAGACTTTTCAGTGTGATCTTTTAAGTGGCCCTCAGAAACTCACATATATTTGTTAGAGAGTATTGTATAAGTGGAAAGACTTCTACACTTTAAAACTCCCTGTAGTAACCATCCTCATATTTCGATTAAAATAGAATTTCAACCAAACATTGTCAAAAAAGATAAGGAAAGACACTTCATTCTTGTCAAAGGAAAAATCTACCAGGATGAACTTTCAATTCTGAATATCTATGCTCCAAATGCAAGGGCACCGACATTCATAAAACAACTTT
>NW_021607837.1:0-2203 GCF_004785775.1 Grammomys surdaster | reverse complement strand
GGCTAACCATGGCACATGCGCAGTTTACTTGGTACTAGGAAGAATTATGGGCGACAGCGACACCTAGCGATGGCGGACTTTGTCAGCTCTCGTGGCGGCTCCCAACAACTGCCCCTTTTTGTTTAAATATAGAGGGTGGCAGGGGTCCCTGGGAAGGTTTCGTAACTCCCAATTTTGGGGAGTCTCACGACGGGTCTGAGTCTCTTTAGAGGGCGGTGCTCAAACTCTTACCCGTCACGGGGTCAGCCTCCCCACCCGAGGCTGCCCTGTCTTAGGTGGCCGAGTCTTATCCGTCCACTCCGTTATTGACTTACCAGACCTTCTATCCGTGGAACGAACACCTTAGTGGGCAGGGACTGTGTACAGAAATGTTTGAGGCTTTACAGGGTGTCTTTACCAGAAGCCCTAGGGTGCAGCGGCTGAGGAATCTGTCTACTGGCTATTTCCTTTTAGATTTGTCAAACAGGCACTGGCCAATGTCCTGTGTCTAGGCTGACTGACATTTCTTCACAGCCAGCACCAAAGAATGGTGAGCGCTCTGGCTAGGCTACGAGGGTCGCACCCACACCTGGCATTCTTCGAATGTGTGTTCCAGGTTGTGGCCACTCGTAATGTCTGTCACCGGGTAATATCACCATTAGTGGTATACCTCTGGCATATGAGATCAGCTTATTCCCGTCGTTGGGATCAATTGACAGCCGGCCTGGAGACAAAAGGATGGAGTTATCTAACTGACTGCCCTTAGTCTGTCTAGTATGGTACCAGTTATGACTCAAACCCACGGCCTGATCAAGCGAATTCCATCTTGGGGGAATAAGCGATCAAAGAACCAACAGTTTAAAACCGTCTCCCTTACCCTACCAGGTGCAATGGAAAACACAAGTCTTCTGGGTGCAAGGGCTAAGGGGAACAGAAAGAGATGTAAACACCCATCCCTGTGCAATGGAGTCATCTCCTAGGGGTGCAAGGGCTGTTTGTCTCAAAACTCAGGTACCACAGCTATACAGACAAGAATCAGCCAGGTCGAGACTCCTCACTGACCCAGTGTATTGGGCAAATCTCTGGGGTGTAACGCTGATGGCCTAACATTTAGCACCACCACTCGCAAGGGGAGGACTGCTCATTTTCGAAGCAGTGAAAGCTACACTGCAGGGAAAGCCCCTAGTACTTTGGTCACAAACGCCTGGCCAATAATAGCCTTGCCAAGATTCTATTGAGCTATGAGTTCGCAAACCAATCAAAGGATGAATACTAAACCACAACTTAGGGTAAACTAAACAGGCTTACTCTCACTTATTTAAAAAAAAAAGAAAGGGGGGAAAAGGAAAAGAAAGGAAGAAAGCTGAAGAATTCTGGGAGGACAGTCCCTCAGTCAGGAACAGATCCACGTGTGTCGAGTTGATGTTCACCACAGCTGCTCTCAATTTTCTGAGTGTCTCACTGAAGTTTTCTGAGCAGTTTTCTGTAAGATACTGAAATAATTTTCTGGACAGATTAGTTACACGAGTAAAGTTTTTATACTGTACACTGGTGATGTAAAGTGTACCCAGTTTTTTCTCACAACTCAATTGGGCTAGTTGAAAGAGGATATCTAATCTCTCTCTCACTAAATCAAGGTGTTGATTAAGGATCATTAGCCCGCCTTTTTGTAGGGTACTGGCGGAGGTTTGAAGGTTAACAGTCTCTGCCACCGTGGCTGACAATTGGGGGTAGTGCCCACCTGAACAGAAGTTGACATAGCAATCTCAGTGGCAGTGGCGATAACGGCACTAATTAATATTGTTGTCACTATGGCTGTAGTTATCTCAAAATCTCTTTTTTGTCTAAATAATGACAAAGTGGAATGAGTCTCCACGGGGATGGGAACCCATCGCGTGACTCTGGCAACCATAGTGTAAGTGAATCTTTAGAATTCCAACACTGGGACATCCAGCAGGTTTTATTGGTACAATTCTTAAAGGTGGAATTTGATAAAATAAACAAAAATACTAGGAACCTGTATCCCTTGGATCAGCACAAGGGCTATCATCAGAGCCTGGAGGGTCTGTCTGGGTGTCACCTTCCAGTATCGCGAGTCGCCTCGTCAGCCGCTCTGGTAGCCAAAACGGATTGTCTTCTTCCTGTGGAAACACACAGACCGCTCCCCTGGCTTTTATTAAAATAGAATCTGGACTTTTTCATTGTCCGGTCAAGATGTCTTTTT
>NW_021607836.1:0-1544 GCF_004785775.1 Grammomys surdaster | reverse complement strand
AGTACATGATGAATAACTAACTTGAAGCTTTTGATCTTAAATAATAGGTGCAAAGTCAGGGGATAATTGGAAATCCTTATCTCAGACAGACAGTAACAATTTATGTTAACTTAAGTTATACCATCATAAAGGGGACATATTTAGTGACAGATATATTAATCTCTATAGAAGGGAAAATTTAAGTAAAAGATGATAAATAACTTAGGTCTTCATCTCATATACATACATCTGGGCAGGAGTTTGTTGGAGAGCACAATGTCAACAGAAAAAAATATTTGTTTAGATTAATTTAATTTCTTTAAATTGTTTTGATTATCAAAATGCATGTGGCTATGAGATTATTGGTTATATTATAATTCTTATGGGAGTGGAGTCAAACTATTAGATTACTCAAATATATATCTTAAATGATTTCTGGATATTGGACCAAGGACATGCTATTTTAGGAGAGAGGCTCTGCTTTTGTGTTGACAGAAAAGGAGCAAATGAGTTGGACCCCTTCTAGAGTGATATCTATCAAATTTGACAGGAGAAGACTCTGTAAAGATCTGGGCTATAGAAAAGAAAAATTTTTAAAAAGTGAAACAGCACACGTAACTTGATTTGTTCAGTCCCACAGACTAGTTGTTTCATCTGGTCTTCTGTGTGTGGTAGCATCCTGAAGAAGCAGATTTGAACATATGTGCTGGCAAGTAACCCCAAGCAGGTAAAGAAGAGGGAGTCTTCTTAAAATGTCTTTATGTAGACCTCCAGAGAAGATGTGACCCAGATTAAAGGTGTGTACAAGCACACTTGAACGTGAAACATTCTTTGTCCCATGCTGGCCTTAAACTCAGAGATCTGCTTGCCTCAGTCTACTGGAATTGAAGGCCTGAACTACTTTTCTGGGGCATAAAGTTTTCATGGTCACTATGTCTCAAGCACTTCATGTCAAGATACAAATGACACCTGTGTCTTCCAGTCTCAAGATGTGGATCACAGGTGTGCCCTCCATTTATGGATTGTAGTTCATTCCATTTGTAGACAAACTGACAACCAGGAATAGCCATCATGGGCAGGTGGAATGAAAGAGAAGTAAGACAGTAGAAGTGTTGAGGGGTTTTTCTTCATCATTTACATTTGAATCCTGCTGCCAAATTCATCTTTCTCTGTTCTTGTATTAGTATAAAAATAATCATTCAGCCATGCATGGTGGCACATTTTTTGTCCAAGCACTCTGGAGGTAGAGTCAGGGGGATATCTGTGATTCTGAGGATAGCCTGTTGTACACACTGAATTCCAAGATGTCCAATATGCCCTCATGCTGCATGTGGGCAGCTTGTTTTCTCTGTCACCATCTAAATAGTACACAGACTATTAACAAACAAAGGTCCTCTGTTCAATTAACTAAGGGGCCTCCAATATACTTACAAAGTAATGGAAAGCTACTGTAAAGCTATGTTTTAGTTTGGCATCTTCCCATTTGTTCACTGTGTGCTGCATGGTTATTTTCAGGTATGAACTTTTGCTTCATTTTGCCAAACCCTTAGTTTGTATTTGTTGCT
>NW_021607835.1:0-1148 GCF_004785775.1 Grammomys surdaster | reverse complement strand
ATGTTAATTTATTTCTGACTTACTATTATTTATGACTGATGACTATTGATACTTCAGCTACATTTATTTCTGATTTACTATGAACTATGATGTCTATCGATTATTAATTTTCATTATTCATCTTTACCATTATTCACGAATGGTGAATATTGATTATTCATGTTCATTTATTTCTGACTTAATACTATCTATGACTAATGACTTTTGATATTTCATCTTTATTTATTTCTGGTTTACTTTTAAATATGTCTGATGACTATTTATTAGTCATGTTCGTTTATATCTGATTTACTATTATCCATGAAAGCTGAATATTGATTATTCATTTTTTTTATGTCTGACTTACTATTATCTATGACTGATGACTAGTGATAATTCAGCTTTATTTATTTCTGATTTTCTTTTAACTATGACTGATGACTATTGGTTATTCATGATCATTTATTTCTGATTTACTATTATCCACGAATCGTGAATATTGATTATTCCTGTTAATTTATTTCTGATTTACTACTATCTATGATTGATGACTCATGATACTTCAGCTTTATTTACTTCTTATTTCCAGAGAACTATGACTGATGACTATTGATTAATCCTGTTTTTTATTTCTGATTTACTATTATCCACTAATGGTGAATATTGATTAATCATGTTCATTTATTTTTGACTTACTATTATCTATGACTGACGATAATTGATAGTTCGGCTTTATTTTTTTCTGATTTTCTATTAACTATGACTGATGACTATTGGTTATTCATGATCATTTATTTCTGATTTACTATTATCCACAAATCGTGAATATTGATTACTGCTGTTCATTTATTTCTGATTTACTATTATCTATTACTGATGAATCATAATACTTCAGCTTTATTTACTTCTGATTTCCCGTGAACTATGACTGGTGATTGTTGATTATTCATGTTCATTTTTTCAGATTTACCATTATCCACTAATGGTGAATATTGATTATTCATGTTCATTTATTTCGGGCTTACTATTATCTATTACTGATGACAATTGATATTACAGCTTTATATGTTTCTGATTTACTATGAACTATGGCTGATGACTATTGATAATTCATGTTCATTCATTTCTGATTTACTATTATCCACGAATGGTGAATATTTATTTTTCCG
>NW_021607834.1:0-3084 GCF_004785775.1 Grammomys surdaster | reverse complement strand
TCCTTCCTGGTCTTCTCTATTTTGTGTCTCTGTGTTCATTATTGTTTCCCTCCTTTGCATTTACAATTAGAAAAATTGAATTAATGTTTTTAAATTGGACTAAATTCTTCTCTCACACAATGTATTCTGACTACTGTTTTTGCTCCAGGTAATCCTCATAAGTCTAGCCTACTTTCCCTCTTCCTCAGATCCACTCTCACTGCTCCATTTCCTCTTCAGAAAAGAACATACCTCCAAGAGGAGACAGCCAAATAAGACCAAAGACACAAAAGGCAATAGACCTCATACTGAGTCTGGACAGGGTAACTCAATAGGAGGAAAAGAAGCTGAAAGGGTTTATGGCTCCATGGGGAGAGCAACAATACCAACCAACCAGATCTCCCAGGGTCTAAACCACAAACCTGGGAGCAAACAGGGAGGGACCCATGGCCCCAGCTGCACATGTAGGGGAGGATGACATTGTCAGTCATAGATGGGTGAGGAAATCCTTAGTCCAGTGAAGGCTGGATGCCCCAGTGTGGGGGAAATCCTGGGTGTGGTGGTGGAAGGGGGAGGGTGGCTGGAGGCATATCCTAATAGAAGCAGGAGGAGTGGGGTGTGATGGGGGGTTCCTGCGGGATGAGGGAGAATAGAGATAGGGAATTATATCTGAAATCTTAATAAACTATGAAATAAAAAAATTAAAAAAAAAAGAAAAGCAGGAGTGAAAATATCATTCCTTTATTTAAACTACCACATTCCACTTCCTGGTCCCCATATGCTTGTTCAAACACATGAGTGTATGGGGACCATACGTTAAAATAGCACAATGCAAAATACATGAGGTTCAAATGAAAAAGTCTCCATCATCTATAGCAGTCCAAAAATGTTAAAATTCCAAAGTTCAAATTCTCTTCATAGATTCATCTAATCATGTAACTGTAATTGTCTATATTATCAAAACAAATAGCACATCGTATAGGTTCAAATTCACAGGAAGTATTCTTCATCATTCCTAAATGCCCTTGTGAGGAAATATTGAACCAAAGGAAGACCAAAAACCAGCAGAGTAATCTCCAAAATCTGCATCTCCATGTCTGGTGTCAAAGAGTTCTTCAGATCTATGACTCCTTTGTGCTTTCTTCACTGCAGCACAATTCTTTCTTTTTGGCTGGTTTTACTCCCTGAAAGCAGTTTTACTGAGCAGGTGCTACACAGCTCTGGCACCACAAAATCCTGGGATCTTCAATGTAACTTCAATATTACAGCTTCATGTTCCTGTATCTGGGATCCACATATGATCTTCTGCGCATCAGAAACGACAGTGGGTCATTTCTCCAGCTCTTCCCTCTATAGCACTCTAGGTTCTGGTTGACGCCAGTCTGCTGCAGCTGCTGCTGATGGTCTTTCAACTCATCCCAGGGCACTGACATCTTCAATATGCTAGGTCCTCCTGCTGCAACTACACTTCACTGCTTTCCTCTCATACACTCCGTTCATGGGGCCAAGCCTTAGCTGTTCTTTATGACACATTCATGCCTTAAAACCGGAGCTATGTTGGTGATATTTACACAAGATGAAGACCAGGTGAACCACCAGGTACACCCTTGGCTATCTCTGGAACACAGCTTCATTTTCCTCTCAGAAAACAAACCCCAGAAGACTTCACCTCACTGATGCTGGTCTGTTCTTCACCACCACTAATTTTTTAACTATAGCTAACAGTATCAACTGTGGCAGTAGTGCCTTCTAGTCTTGCCTCTAAAGACAGAGGCACATGGACAAAGCTGCTGAGTTCTGCTGCTTTCTGGGGCTGGAACATGGCCCTTCTATTACATTATCACCAGCTTTCTAATTTTCAACAACTTCACTGACTAAGCTTGGTGGTATTGGAACTTACTCTGTAGTTTAACCTTGAACTCAGAGGTATGCATGGCTCTGTCTCCTGAATATTGGGATAAAAGTTTTGTGTGTGACACTTTGTCTAAGGATTTCTTTACCTAAATCTTGTTCTGGACCAGGATGACTTGAACCAGAAATCTGCTGACTCTCTTCTCCTTGGATTTAAGGCATGTACCACTATGCCTGAATCTAAATATTTCCTTTTAGATCTTAAATTGAAAACACAGAAAAGTAATGACTATCCTTCCTTTGTCAATTTGACAGATACTTGTATCTCCTTATGCCCACATGGAAACAATAACTGTGTAATAATAGTGCTTATCTTGATACAGTTCTCCTTCATACAACTTCACATCCATATGTTTAGGTGGATGGAACCTTCCCATAACATCACCATTTCTTTAATACCATCAGATATCTTTCATCAAAGGATTTACCTTCATTCAACTTCCTGGAGACCCATTTCTCTTTGAACCTAACATTTTATATTTTTCCTTTCTAAGATTACTAAGCATAATCAACACAATCACCATGAGAGTAAACACAGGCCAAAGGCTATACTTGGCTTTCCTGAGACTTTATTTATCAATGCAATCAACATAAACCTCCTTACCTTAGCCTCAAGGACATTCTTCAGACATGGGGAAAAGGTAGCAACATTCTTAAGCATGAATCATTAAAACTATATACAAAAGTCAAATCACCCTTAGTACATATGTGTGTGTTTCATATTCCTACTAGAATGGACCATTAAGTTCCACTTAATACATGTAGCAATTCAAAGTCTAAAAATCCACATTGCTCCAAACAAAAACATAGTCAATCCTATCATAGCAATACTTGTGTCTAGGGTACCAACTTCTGTCTTAGATAGAATTTCCATTGCTAAGAAGAGGCACTGTGACCAAGGACACTGTTTTATAGGCAAGTATTTCCTTAGGCCTGGCTTACAGTTTCAAACGTTGAGTCAGTTACCATCATAGCAGGAAGATTAGCAGCATGCAGGCAGCCATGACGCTGGAGACAGAGCTCAGAGTTCTGTATCTTCATGAGAAGGCAACCAGGAAGAGACAGTCTTCCAGCCAAACAGTAGGAGTGTCTGTTTTATCCTGGTCAGATCTCCAAAGACCACCATCAGGAATTCACTTCCTTCAAGACAGTACTATCAATTCCAACAATGTTGAATATCTTAATATTGCCACT
>NW_021607833.1:0-7127 GCF_004785775.1 Grammomys surdaster | reverse complement strand
CAGCTGCTGATAGTTTCTGTGATTGTGTGACCTTTGGAATTCTGGGAACTTTTCAGAGACCATATAAATAGTAGGGTCCTGCTAGTTGGGGGTGTTGTTGGTTCAGGGGAGTTCGTTGTGGCTTGTTAGTAGTTGTACCCCATGAAAGAGCTTAGATTCAAGGATCTCTGTCTCTCTCCCCTCTATCATTTTTTCTCTCCTATGAAGTGTTAGGGGTGAAACCATGGGGATAACCGGTGGGAAAAAGAAGATCCCACAAAGTAGCCAGGACGATCTAGCCTAACATAGAAAGCACACAACCTGGTGAGGACAGTTAACTGCTCAGGGCTTCTGGAAAGATGGCCACAGGACTCAAGGTCCACATGTGAGGGCTCACAAGGCCTATGTTCTTGCTGGATGTCCTGCCCTGGGCTGAAGGTAGAAGGCTGATATTCTCCATGGAGAGCAGCCACTGGCTGAGCATGGGGGATGTGAGGGAGTCACCAGGCTCTGGTCTTGGCTTCAGAGGTCAATTCACACCCCATTCCTTACACTAAGGAATAACACAAGTACAGTTGCTTGGTGCCTTTCAAAAATCGTTTTGCCTGCAACACCTGAAGACACTTTTTGAAGGTGTGGCATATTTTAAAAAGTTATCTGCCTTCCATGCGAAGTCTTGCTGGGTCTACTGCACATGTCTCTGATTGGGCAATGAACCCAAGTTCCTCCTATGTGGGTTTCCCAGGTTTTATTTATTCAAGTGACTCAGTACTGGTGATGTGCACACCTCAGCAGGGTGTTACTCTGTCAGATCTCTGTTGGTGTGTTTACCCAACTCATGGTTCAGGCTGTGTCTATTCTTTAAGAACTTTATTTTCATTTCTTACATCTCTTAATCCTTCCAAGTATCAGCACTTTCTTCTAATAGTCGTTGGTGAGTTAAAGAACTGAAGTACCTGTAGCTGCTTGTTTCTAGTGTGCAATGTTTACCAGGGAGATTCAGAGTCCAACATAAACACAGACGTCTTCAACTCCAGAATTCAGGGGAATGGAACCTTTGGCTGAGCCATATCCCAGGCCAGTCCAAAGCATGGAGCTTATTAAGCCTACTTGACATCATTGCTTAACCTGGTCTGGCCTGAGAGTGCTTCAGGTTTTGGTGATTCTCATCCATGGGTGTTAAGCAGAACTCTCAGTAGACCCTGCTTTATAATCCAGTCATCTCATCTTCAGTGTGAAATGTCTTCCTCTATTCCCACACAGAAGAACACTCAGCAGCTTCCAAAACTGTCCCTGATCATTTCAGAGACACCCGGTACTGAACCCGAGCAGAACCACAGTTCCTCCTTGTCTGGGGCAAGCTGACTCAGCAATGTTTCTCATCTGATAGTATAGTGAGTGCTCCTTGTGGGTGGGGAGGAAGACTTAACTGAGTTTCCAGATAGCGTTACAGTCAGAAATGTTGCAGTGTAAATCCAGACACAAGGCAGTGCTCAGAGCTCAGGCCAGCCTGTTAGAATGTGGCCAGCAGAGAATGAGGTGATGGAATGAAATGGGTATACACAGCCTTGGTTCTTTACATGGAGGAAAGCCAGATATCAACTATAATGTCTTCTAAAGAGAGAATTCTGTCACAATTTTCTAGGAGAGAAACAACAAGAACAGTAATGTGTTGGTTTGAAGCAGGATTGAGTAGGCTCCAAGGGTAAAGTTGTCTTTTAATGATTAATGTCTGAGAGCCGAAGCCACTCAATGACATGGCAAGGTTGGATGGGAGATAAGAGGAGGAAAAAACAAATGCCAGTGTCATAGCCTGGTGAGCAAGCCTGTTCTTGTGGGCATCCACTGAGGTGAGGATGGGATTTTCTTAATGAGTGTGAGGACACAGCCTCCTCTGGAGCTCCTACAAGCTCTCCTTTCTCCAAATTAGAAGAGTGTAGAGTAGCAGCCTCTGGATTGCCTCAGGATCTACTTCTCACTGTGCTGCATTTCTTCATTAATGATTGGTCAGGCAGGGCCTAGGCCATGGGAGGCAGTGCCAGCCTGTGCAGGGGGTTCCCAGTTGTATAAGAAAGCAGGCTGAGCAAGCCATGAGGATCAAGCCAGTAGACAGCATTCATTTTTGGCTTCTGCTTCAGTTCCTCCCTCCTGGTATCTGCCTAGATTTCCCACCCTGCAATCCTTTACAAAGGTACTGTTCCCTGAGAGCAGAAAACTGAAATAACCCCTTTCCTTTTCTTATCACAGCACCAGAAGCCCTAACTAAGACAGCCTTAAAGACTTTGAAATGAGCTGCTGCTCTAAGCTGTATAGGTTAGTAATCATGGGATTTCAGGTCTAACATTTGTTTACTTTCTCTGGATATGTTTTTATAACAACAGACCTGTGTCTTATTCTGGCTTATTTAGTATTTCAAGGACTTTATTTGTTTATCTTTAATGATAGCATAGAATATAAAGATGTACTCTGAATTCATGTCTAAAATGTATATAGTACTTTATCAAGCAAAATAGCCCATTCATTAACCAATATAGTTTTCAAAACTGTTATCACTCTTATTATTTTGCTTAATATTTAAAATCATTGCAATAATAACAAACTTTCTTTATCCTCATGATCTTTTAAGATAATTCATGGGGCTGAACATTTCTTGAGAGTTTGAGAATATCACTTACTTTTCAAAAGACCCATGGTTAAATCCCAGCAACCACATACAGCTAGCTGTAAGGTAACTCCAGGCCCACAGATTTCTTCTGATCTCCATGGGCATGTGGTGCACATACATACATGGAGGCAAAACACACATAAATCATACACAATACCCCAAAATACACCAAGTAATCTGTGGTATACCTGACTTACAAAAATGAAGTAAACTTTCCTATTCAACAATGCTTGCTAATGTGATGGGCAGAGATGGAGCACAGCTTCCCCCAGCACTCAGGAGGCAGAGGCAGGCAGGTCTGTGTGCACTCAAGGACAGCCTGCTCTACAGAGCAAGTTCTAGGACAGCCAGGGCTACAGGGAAACCCCACCTCAAACCACCCAGCCAACCAGACAAAAACAAAAACCTTCCAGATAAATCAAAACATCACATACTACAATTAACCAGACCCAAAGACTATACAGCTCAAGGAAGGTGTGTCTAGTTAGAGCCACTCTTCTGAATAGATGCTGTGCTGAAAGTCAAAGACTTTCTTGAAGGTGAATATTTTTTCCTCACATGGTAGTGTTTTAGGTAAATGAGAAAATTTTAACCAATTAGTAGGAAAGGGATACAATGATATTTCTGAAGATTAGAGACTTCAGTGTCAGGACTTTTTTCTTTTTTTAGTTTTGTAAGTAAAATTTTTTTAGAATACATACACGAAATATATTGACATTTCTTTTTTTTTCTTCGTTTCAAATTATTTTGTAATAGGTTTACCTGTAAATAGGTTAATATACTGTATACATATATTTAATCTTTTTGTTTCCAACTGAAAAAAGTTTAATTAGGCACATCTTACATGATAAAGTTCAGAGCATCTCAACACTTCTCCTTAAGTTTGTGAAAACTGGACTTTTCATAGACTCCCTGGGATATTGTCATTAGATGTTTGATGCCCTTTTATGTGCTACCTCACCAGGTGCTCAGGGTTGGGACCAGAGAGTGGTTTGGTAAGTACTTGGATGATTGCAAATCTAGAACCTCTATTTTGCTAATGAACAGGTCTTCCAGAAGGCTGTTTCAAAGCCATTTGTTATTGATCCTCAGGGACTAAAGTGGACCCCCCCAGAAGTATGTCCATTAAAGAGGGGTACCAATCAGTCCTGTGGAACATTAAAATACTGCCTACTTTTTTTCTATGAAGCCATAAGCAATCTATCCAACACCTCCACTAGAATTTTTTCTTTTTTTATGTTTTTCTGAAATTTTAATTTTTCTTCATGACAGAATAAACCTACATTGTATATTTGTACCATACTTCCATTACCTTTTGTTAGGTATCTAGGCAGATTCTAGTATTTCTTGCAATTGTAAACAGAGCATCAACAATTACAGATATGCAAGTAACAATAAAGAAAGAAGTGGATACATAAACAAGATCTGAACAATGTTAGTATTAACAGACATAGTAACCTGAAAGGAAAAAAAATTCATGGAGTCTGTGTTGGCTAATTTTGATTGTGAGCTGGATTAAATCTGTAATGAAGTAAAACTCAAGTAATTGGGCACACTGTAAATGTTCCTTCTTTTTCCCTCCCTCCCTCCCTCCCTCCCTCCCTCCCTCCCTCCCTCCCTCTTTCTTTCTTTCTTTCTTTCTTTCTTTCTTTCTTTCTTTCTTTCTCTTCTTCCTTGACCAAGTTATCATTGCATAGGGCGTTGTTCAGCTTCCATGTATATGTGGACTTTCTGTTGTTTTTGTTGCTATTGACGACCAGCCTTAGACCAGGATGATCTGATAAGATGAATGGGATTATTTCAATCTTCTTGTATCTGCTGAGGCCTGTTTTGTGACTGATTATATGGTCAGTTTTGGAGGAGGTACAATGGGGTACTGAAAAGAATGTATAGTCTTTTGTTTTAAGATGAAATGTTCTATGGCTATCTGTTAAGTCCATTTGGTTCATAACTTCTGTTAGTTTCACTATATCTCTGTTTAATTTGTGTCTCCATCATCTGTCCGTTGATGAGAGTGGGGTGTTGACATCTCCCACTGTTATTGTGTGAAGTGCAATGTGTGCTTTGAACTTAGTAAAGTTTCTTTTCTGAATGTGGTGTCCTTGCATTTGGAGCATAGATGTTCTGAAATGAGAGTTCTTCTTGGTAGATTTTTCCTTTGATGAGTATGAAGTGTCCTTCCTTGTCCTTTGTGATAACTTTTGGTTGAAAGTAAATTTTATTCAATATTAGAATGGCTACTCCAGCTTGTTTCTTGGGACCATTTGCTTGGAAAATTGTTTTCCATCCCTTTGCTGTGAGGTAGTGTCTGTCTTTGACACTGAGGTGTGTTTTCTGTATGCAGCAAAATGCTGGGTCTTGTTTACATATCCAGTCTGTTAGTCTATGCCTTTTTATTGGGTGAATTGAGTCCATTGATGTTAAGGGATATTAAAGAATAGTGATTGTTGTTTCCTGTTATTTTTGTTAATAGAGGTGGAATTATCTTTGTGTGGCTGTCTTCTTTTGAGTTTGTTGAAAGAAGATTACTTTCTTGCTTTTTCTAGGGTATAGTTTCCCTCCTTGTGTTAGCATTTTCCACCTATTAACCTTTGTATAGCTGGATTTCTAGAAAGATGTTGTGTAAATGTGGTTTTGTCATGGAATAGCTTGGTTTCTCCAACTGTGGTAGTTGAGAGTTTTGCTGCGTACAGTAGCCTGGGCTGGCATTTGTGTTCACTTAGGGTCTATATGACATCTTCCTAGGATCTTCTAGCTTTCATACTCTCTGGTAAGAAATCTGGTGTAATTCTGATAGGTCTGCCTTTGTATGTTACTTGACCTTTCCCCCTTACTGCTTTTAATATTCTTTCTTTATTTTGTGCATTTGGTGTCTTGACTATTATGTGAGGGGAGGAATTTCTTTTCTGGTCCAATCTATTTGGAGTTGTGTAGGCCTTTTATATGTATGAACATCCCTTTCTTTAGGTTAGGGAAGTTGTCTTCTATAATTTTGTTGAAGATATTTACTGGCCCTTTAAGTTGGTCATCTTCCCTCTCTTCTATACCTATCTTCCTTAGGTTTGGTCTTCTCATTGTGTCCTGTATTTCCTGGATGTTTTGGGTTAGGAACTTTTTGCACTTTGCGTTTTGTTTGACCAGTTGGGTCAATGTTTTCAATGTTATCTTCTGCACTTGAGATTCTCTCTTCCATCTCTTGTATTCTGTTGATGATGCTTGCATCTATGACTCCTGACCTCTTTCCTAGTTTTCTATCTCCAGGGTAGTCTCCCTTTATGATATTTTTATTGTTTCTATTTCTATTTTTTACTTGCTGGATGGTTTTATCCAATTCCTTTACCTGTTTGATTGTGTTTTCCTCTAATTCTTTAAGGGAATTTTGTGTTTCCTCTCTAAGGGCTTCTAGCTGTTTATCTGTGTTCTCCTGTATTTCTTTAATGGAGTTATTTATGTCCTTCTTAAAATCCTCTATCATTATCATGAGATGTAATTTTAAATCAGAGTCTTTTCTTGGTGTGTTGAGGTATCCAAGGCTCACTGTGGTAGGAGAACTGGGTTCTGATGATGCCAAGTAGACTTGGTTTCTGTTGTTTGTGCTCTTGCCCTTGCCTCTCGCCCTCAGATTATCTCTGGTGTTAGCTGGTCTTGCTGTCTCTGACTGTGGCTTGTCCCTCCTGTAAGCCTGTGTGTCAGTACTCCTGGGAGACTAGTTCTCTCTGGAAGGAATTTGGGTATGGTGAGCTGTAGCACAGGGTCAGCTCTGGGGTGTAGACAGAAACTGGAAGGATTCTGTCCTAGGCTGTTCCTTGGTTTCTGTGTCCTGATGGCTCTGAGTGGGTCCCTCTTGGGCCTGGAATTTGATCAGAAGTGGTGGTTACGTGTGCTAACAGGTGTGTTGGCACTCCTGGAAGACCAGCCCCTCCCTGTGGTATTTGGCTATGGAGAGCTGTGGCACAGGCTCAGTTCCAGGCCCAGACAGAAACTGGAAGGATCCAATTCCAGGCTGCTCCTCAATTCCTGTGTCCTGAGGACTCTGGGTGGTTCACTCAGGGCAGAAGTGGTGGTCTTATCTGTGTTTCCAGGCATGTCAGGACTTCTGGAGACCATCTCTCTCCTGGCTGTATTTGGATATGGAGCTCTGTGGCATGGAATCAGCTCCGGGAGCAAGCCTGGTAGGACTATTAAATTCAAGTGTTGCTCTGTTGTCCTGGCAAGATCAGGTAGGATATATGAGTGGTTACAAAAATGCAAGCAGAAGCCACAAAATCTACATGATGCTATCCACAGCACCAGGAAGAGTACACTAAAGGAAAAGTAAGAATAGCTTCAGAGTGGGTGTGGAGACCAGATAATAATGCAGCCTGGTGGGAAATTAAAATGATATCGCCCTGTGTAGAGCTGTCTGATAGTTTCTTAGTAATGAAGACTAGAATTCGCTCATGAACTAGCAGCCATTATCATGGTTGAAGGACTTGAGATCAAT
>NW_021607832.1:0-7214 GCF_004785775.1 Grammomys surdaster | reverse complement strand
CAGCTGCTGATAGTTTCTGTGATTGTGTGACCTTTGGAATCCTGGGAACTTTTCAGAGACCATATAAATAGTAGGGTCCTGCTAGTTGGGGGTGTTGTTGGTTCAGGGGAGTTCGTTGTGGCTTGTTAGTAGTTGTACCCCATGAAAGAACTTAGATGCAAGGATCTCTGTCTCTCTCCCCTCTATCATTCTTTCTCTCCTATGTAGTGTTAGGGGTGAAACCAGGGGGATAACCGGTGGGAAAAAGAAGATCCCACAAAGTAGCCAGGACCATATAGCCTAACATAGAAAGCACACAACCTGGTGAGGACAGTTAACTGCTCAGGGCTTCTGGAAAGATGGCCACAGGACTCAAGGTCCACATGTGAGGGCTCACAAGGCCTATGTTCTTGCTGGATGTCCTGCCCTGGGCTGAAGGTAGAAAGGTTCTGATGTTCTCCATGGAGAGCAGCCACTGGCTGAGCATGGGGGATGTGAGGGAGCCTCCAGGCTCTGGTCTTGGCTTCAGAGGTCAATTCACACCCCATTCCTTACACTAAGGAATAACACAAGTACAGTTGCTTGGTGCCTTTCAAAAATCGTTTTGCCTGCAACACCTGAAGACACTTTTTTGAAGGTGTGGCATATTTTAAAAAGTTATCTGCCTTCCATGTGAAGTCTTGCCTGGGTCTACTGCACATGTCTCTGATTGGGCAATGAACCCAAGTTCATCCTATGTGGATTTTCACAGGTCCTATTTATCCCTGTGACTCAGTACTGGTGATGTGCACATCCCAGCAAGGTGTTACTCTGTCAGGTCTCTGTTGGTGTGTTTACCCAACTCATGGTTCAGCCTGTGTCTATTCTTTAAGAACTTTATTTTCATTTCTTAAATCTGTAGCCCTTCCAGGTATCATCTTCTAATAGTCGTTGGTGAGTTAAAGTCCTGAAATATCTGTAGCTGTATGCTTCTAGTTTGCGATGTTTACCAGGGAGATTCAGAGTCCACCATAAACACAGAAGTGTGCAACTCCAGAATTCAGTTGAATGGAACCATTGGATGAGCCATATCCCAGGCCAGTCCAAAGCATGGAGCTTATTAAGCCTACTTGACATCATTGCTTAACCTGGTCTGGCCTGAGAGTGCTTCCGGTTTTGGTGACTCTCCTCCTTGGCTGTTAAGCAGAACTCTCAGTAGACCCTGCTTTATAATCCAGTCATCTCATCTTCAGTGTGAAATGTCTTCCTCTATTCCCACACAGAAGAACACCCAGCAGCTTCCAAAACTGTTCCTGATCATTTCAGAGACACCCCGGTATCTGAACCCCAGCAGAGCTACAGTTCCTCCTTGTCAGGGGCAAGCTGACTCAGCAATGTTTCTCATCTGATAGTATAGTGAGTGCTCCTTGTAGGTGAGGAGGGGGACTTGAGTGAGTTTCCAGATAGGTTTACAGTCAGAAATGTTGCAGTGTAAATCCAGACACAAGGCAGTGCTCAGAGCTCAGGCCAGCCTGTTAGAATGTGGCCAGCAGAGAATGAGGTGATGGAATGAAATGGGTGTACACAGCCTTGGTTCTTTACATGGAGGAAAGCTAGATATCAACTATGATGTCTTCTAAAGAGAGAGTTCTGTCACAGTTTTCTAGGAGAGAAACAACAAGATCAGTAATGTGTTGGCTTGTGGTAGGATTGATCAGGCTCCAAGGGTAAAGTTATCTTTTAATGATTAATGTCTGACAGCCGATGCCACTCAATGACATGGCAAGGTTGGATGGGAGATAAGAAGAGGAAAAAACAAATGCCAGTGTCATAGCCTGGTGAGCAAACCTGTTCTTGTGGGCATCCACTGAGGTGAGGATGGGACTTTCTCAATGAGTATGAGGACACGGCCTCCTCTGGAGCTCCTACCAGCTCTCCTTTCTCCAAATTAGAAGAGTGCAGTGTGGCAGCCTCTGGATTCCCTCAGGCTCTACTTCTCACTGTGCTGCATTTCTTCATTAATGATTGGTCAGGCAGGGCCCAGGCCATGGGAGGCAGTGCCAGCCTGTGCAGGGGGTTCTCAGTTGTATAAGAAAGCAGGCTGAGCAAGCCATGAGGATCAAGCCAGTAGATAGCATTCATTTTTGGCTTCTGCTTCAGTTCCTCCCTCCTGGTATCTGCCTAGAGTTCCCACCCTGCAATCCTTTACAAAGGTACTGTTCCCTGAGAGCAGAAAACTGAAATAACCCCTTTCCTTTTCTTATCACAGCACCAGAAGCCCTAATTAAGACAGCCTTAAAGACTTTGAAATGAGCTGCTGCTCTAAGCTGTATAGGTTAGGAATCATGGGAATTCAGGTCTAACATTTGTTTACTTTCTCTGGATATGTTTTTATAACAACAGACCTGTGTGTTATTCTGGCTTATTTAGTATTTCAAGGACTTTATTTGTTTATCTTTAATGATAGCATAGAATATAAAGATGTACTCTGAATTCATGTCTAAAATGTATATAGTACTTTATCAAGCAAAATAGCCCATTCATTAACCAATATAGTTTTCAAAACTGTTATCACTCTTATTATTTTGCTTAATATTTAAAATCATTGCAATAATAACAAACTTTCTTTATCCTCATGATCTTTTAAGATAATTCATGGGGCTGAACATTTCTTGAGAGTTTGAGAATATCACTTACTTTTCAAAAGACCCATGGTTAAATCCCAGCAACCACATACAGCTAGCTGTAAGGTAACTCCAGGCCCACAGATTTCTTCTGATCTCCATGGGCATGTGGTGCACATACATACATGGAGGCAAAACACACATAAATCATACACAATACCCCAAAATACACCAAGTAATCTGTGGTATACCTGACTTACAAAAATGAAGTAAACTTTCCTATTCAACAATGCTTGCTAATGTGATGGGCAGAGATGGAGCACAGCTTCCCCCAGCACTCAGGAGGCAGAGGCAGGCAGGTCTGTGTGCACTCAAGGACAGCCTGGGCTACAGAGCAAGTTCTAGGACAGCCAGGGCTACAGGGAAACCCCACCTCAAACCACCCAGCCAACCAGACAAAAACAAAAACCTTCCAGATAAATCAAAACATCACATACTACAATTAACCAGACCCAAAGACTATACAGCTCAAGGAAGGTGTGTCTAGTTAGAGCCACTCTTCTGAATAGATGCTGTGCTGAAAGTCAAAGACTTTCTTGAAGGTGAATATTTTTTCCTCACATGGTAGTGTTTTAGGTAAATGAGAAAATTTTAACCAATTAGTAGGAAAGGGATACAATGATATTTCTGAAGATTAGAGACTTCAGTGTCAGGACTTTTTTCTTTTTTTAGTTTTGTAAGTAAAATTTTTTTAGAATACATACACGAAATATATTGACATTTCTTTTTTTTCTTCGTTTCAAATTATTTTTTAATATGTTTACATGTAAATAGGTTAATATACTGTATACATATATTTAATCTTTTTGTTTCCAACTGAAAAAAAGTTTAATTAGGCACATCTTACATGATAAAGTTCAGAGCATCTCAACACTTGTACTTAAGTTTGTGAAAACTGGACTTTTCATAGACTCCCTGGGATATTGTCATTAGATGTTTGATGCCCTTTTATGTGCTACCTCACCAGGTGCTCAGGGTTGGGACCAGAGAGTGGTTTGGTAAGTACTTGGATGATTGCAAATCTAGAACCTCTATTTTGCTAATGAACAGGTCTTCCAGAAGGCTGTTTCAAAGCCATTTGTTATTGATCCTCAAGGACTAAAGTGGACCCCCAGAAGTATGTCCATTAAAGAGGGGTACCAATCAGTCCTGTGGAACATTAAAATACTGCCTACTTTTTTTCTATGAAGCCATAAGCAATCTATCCAACACCTCCACTAGAATTTTTTCTTTTTTTATGTTTTTCTGAAATTTTAATTTTTCTTCATGACAGAATAAACCTACATTGTATATTTGTACCATACTTCCATTACCTATTGTTAGGTATCTAGGCAAGTTCTAGTATTTTCTTGCAATTATAAACAGAGCATGAACAAATACTGATATGCAGGTAACAATAAAGAAAGAAGTGGATACATAAACAAGATCTGAACAATGTCAGTATTAACAGACATAGTAACCTGCAAGGAAAAAAAATTCATGGAGTCTGTGGTAGCTAATTTTCATTGTGAACTGGATTAAATCTGTAATCAAATAAAACTCAAGTAATTGGGCACACTGTAAAGGTTCCTTCTTTCTTTCTCCCTCCCTTTTTCCTTCTTCCTTCCTTCCTTCCTTCCTTCCTTCCTTCCTTCCTTCCTTCCTTCCTTCCTTCCTTTCTTCCTCTCTTTCTTTCTTTCTTTCTTTCTTTCTTTCTTTCTTTCTTTCTTTCTTCCTTTCTTTCTTTTTTCTTTCTCTTCTTCCTTGACCAAGTTATCATTGCATAGGACGTTGTTCAGCTTCCATGTATATGTGGGCTTTCTGTTGTTTTTGTTGCTATTGAAGACCAGCCTTAGTCCGGGGTGATCTGATAACATGGATGGGATTATTTCAATCGTCTTGAATCTGTTGAGGCTTGTTTTGTGGCTGATTATATGGTCAGTTTTGGAGAAGGTACAATGAGTTGCTTAGAAGAAGAAGAATGTATAGTCTTTTGTTTTAAAATGAAATGTTCTACTGATATCTGTTAAGTCCATTTAGTTCATAAATTCTGTTAATTTCACTGTATTTGTGTTAAGTTTGTGTCTCTATCATCTGTCCATTGATGAGAATGTGGTGTTGACATCTCCCACTGTTATTTTGTGAAGTCCAATATGTACTTTGAACTTTAGTAAAGTTACTTTTCTGAATGTGGTGTCCTTGCATTTGGAGCATAGATGTTCAGAAATGAGAGTTCTTCTAGATAGATTTTTTTCCTTTGATGAGTATGAAGTGTCCTTCCTTGTCCTTTGTGATAACTTTTGGTTGAAAGTAGATTTTATTCAATATTAGAATGGCTACTCCAACTTGTTTCTTGGGACCATTTGCTTGGAAAATTGTTTTCCATCTCTTTACTCTGAGGTAGTGTCTGTCTTTGACACTGAGGTGTGTTTTCTGTATGCAGCAAAATGCTGGGTCCCGTTTACATATCCAGTCTGTTAGTCTATGCCTTTTTATTGGGGAATTGAGTTCATTGATGTTAAGGGATATTAAGGAATAGTGATTGTTGCTTCCAGTTATTTTTGATGTTATTTTTATGTTTGACTGGTTATCTTCTTTTGGGTTTGTTGAAAGAAGATTACTTTTTTGGTTTTTCTAGGGTGTAGTTTAACCTCCTTGTGCTGGCATTTTCCATCTATTACCCTTTGTAGGGCTGGATTTCTGGAAAGATATTCTATAAATTTGGTTTTGTCATGGAATAGCTTGGTTTCTCCATCTGTGGTACTTGAGAGTTTTGCTGGGTACAGTAGTCTGGGCTGGCATTTGTGTTCACTTAGGGTCTATATGACATCTTCCTAGGATCTTCTAGCTTTCATAGTCTCTGGTAAGAAGTCTACTGTAATTCTGATAGTTCTGCCTTTATAAGTTACTTGACCTTTCCCCCTTACTGCTTTTAATATTCTTTCTTTATTTTGTGCATTTGGTGTCTTGACTATTATGTGAGGGGAGAAATTTCTTTTCCGGTCCAATCTATCTGGAGTTCTGTAGGCTTTTTATATGTAAGAGCATCCCTTTCTTTAGGTTAGGGAAGTTGTCTTCTATAATTTTGTTGAAGATATTTACTGGCCCTTTAAGTTGGTAATCTTCCCTCTCTTATATATCTATCATCCTTAGGTTTGGTCTTCTCATTGTATCCTGGATTTCCTGGATATTTTGGGTTAGGCATTATTTGCATTTTGCATTTTCTTTGACAGTTGTGTCAATGTTTTCAATGTTATCTTCTGCACTTGAGATTCTCTCTTCCATCTCTTGTATTCTGTTGATGATGCTTGGATCTAAGACTCCTGACCTCTTTCCTAGTTTTCTGTCTCCAGGGAACTCTCCCTTTATGATATTTTTATTGTTTCTATTTCCATATTTAGATGCTGGATGGTTTTGTCCAATTTTTTCACCTGTTTGGTTGTGTTTTCCTGTAATTCTTTAAGGGATTTTTGTGTTTCCTCTTTAAAGGCTTCTAGCTGTTTATCTGTGTTCTCCTGTATTTCTTTAACATAGTCATTTATTTCCTTCTTAAAGTCCTCTATCATCATCATGAGATGTAATTTTAAATCAGAGTGTTGCTTTCCTGGTGTGTTGGGGTATCCAGGGCTCACTGTGGTGGAAGAACTTGGTTCTGATGATGCCAAGTAGACTTAGTTTCTGTTGCTTATGCTCTTACCCTTGCCTTTTGACATCTGGTTATCTCTGGTGTTAGCTGGTCTTACTCTCTCTGACTGTGGCTTGTCCCTCCTGCAAGTCTGTTTGTCAGTACTCCTGAGAGACTAGTTCTCTCCGGAAGGAATTTGGGTATGGAGAGCTGTAGCATAGAGTCAGCTCTGGGATGTAGACAGAAACCGGAAAAATTCTGTCCTAGGCTGTTCTTTGGTTTCTGTGTCCTGATGTCTCTGGGTGAG
The DNA here is from genome assembly GCF_004785775.1 of Grammomys surdaster. Lineage (NCBI taxonomy): Eukaryota > Metazoa > Chordata > Mammalia > Rodentia > Muridae > Grammomys > Grammomys surdaster. The sequence continues at coordinate 661 of NW_021607832.1, read as the reverse complement.
TCTCTCTTGGGCCAGGAATTTGATCAGAAGTGGTGGTCTTACCTGTGCTCACAGATGTGTAGGCACTCCTGGGAGACCAGCCCCTCCCTGTGGTATTTGGCTATGGAGAGCTGTGGCACAGGCTTAGTTCCAGGCTCAGACAGAAACTGGAAGGATCCAATTCCAGGCTGCTCCTCAATTCCTGTGTCCTGAGGGCTCTGGGTGGTTCACTCAGGGCAGGAGTGGCGGTCTTATCTGTGTTTCTAGGCATGTCAGTACTTCTGGGAGACCATCTCTCTCCTGGCAGTATTTGGGTATGGAGCTCTGTGGCATGGAATCAGCTCTGGAAGCAAGCCTGGTAGGACTATTAAATTCAAATGTTGCTCTGTTGTCCTGGCAAAATCAGGTGGGATATGGGAGTGGTTACAAAAATGCAAGCAGAAGCCACAAAATCTACATGATGCTATCCACAGCACCAGGAAGAGTACACTAAAGGAAAAGTAAGAATAGCTTCAGAGTGGGTGTGGAGACCAGACAATAATGCAGGCATGGGGGGAAATTAAAATGATACCGCCCTGTGTAGACCTGTCTGATAGTTTCTTAGTAATGAAGACTAGAATTCGCTCATGAACTATCAGCCATTATCATGGTTGAAGGACTTGAGATCAATTCCTAAGAAGAA
>NW_021607831.1:0-2588 GCF_004785775.1 Grammomys surdaster | reverse complement strand
CAACCCCTGTTAATGCCCTGCTGGAAATTGTGTGTCAACATTAGGGGCTAGACAGGGACAGTATGTATGTCCCATGCCACGTAGTGCCGAGGGCCCTTCAGCAATCTCTACCAAAAACTTGGGTGCAGATAGATACCCCAGCACAGTTCCGCCTTTCAAGTGTGGTCCTGTCCCAGGCACTGTAGTTGCCTTGGGAGCCTCTGATTCATCCTATTATAACAGAGTAGTGGTGGTTTGTTTGGTTTTGTTTTTCCCTTTTTAATTTATCATCGGTTTTAGTTCTACAGGAATACTGTAAAGAGAGAGGAGAATCCCCCTTTCTTTCTATCTGTCTCATACTGCTTTCCTATTTTGACATTGAGCATGATTAAGCTATTGTTTTGTGTCCCTTTCTTTCCCCACCTCACCCCCACACTCTCATCCATGACTGACTTGTGACTACAAGCAGAGGCTCACACTGTACTCAGAAGCCTTTCAGCCCTTGTAGAGCTGTCTCTACTCCAGTACCCTCCTGGTGCCATTTAGTTGTCTCCTTGCTGGGAACCTTCATCTTGCTCAGCCTGCGTGACCCTTCAGTTGTCATGATGGTCAATGGGCCATTTAGAATGAACTTTGACCCTGACCCTCATTTTTAGTCTCTTAACTGCTGCTCTGTCTGTGGAGCTTCGAGCTGTGCCGCAGGCTCTTCTCCATTTTCTTTTTGAGTTCTGTGGCCATCCACCTCACTGCAAGCATGCCACACCAGTCAACTTTGTCTGTAGGAGCCTCGGCTGACTTGAGACTGGTTCCTGGCTTTTACATTCTGGAGAGTTAGAGGTGGCCCCTTCCTTTGGGAGGTACAGCTACATAAAGTGCACATAGAGATGAGAAGCTCGTTGATATCAGCCATTGTGGTGGTGTGAATCTTGTCCTATTTGAGATGCTGTCTGTGAGATCCTTGCAGGAACTGGAATATCCCTGTTAATTCTGTTCTGGCTTCAGTTCTACATTCTCTTCCCAGTCTTTACCCAAAGCTACTGTTAATGAGAACTCATGATTAAGATTGTGTGATTGTGGGCAACGAAGGTACTGATGTCCAGCTCTGGCTTCTTCCCTGTCCCCTTTGCCCCAGATTCAGGTGTTCATGCCTCCTCTCATGGGTCCTGCAGGTTTTTTCTGTGAACATGCTCTGACCTGTGGAATCTTGAGGATATTCTAGCAACATCTTTGACTATACCTGGCTGGTTGTGATGATAGACTAGGGTGTCTGCAGGATGGAGCCACAGCCACTCTGCCTCTGGTAAGGGCTGTCTGCTGTACTCCAGCATGCCCAGGGTGCATGGTGGTCACTGTGGTGGTGATGCATGACAAGGGTGTCAGAGAAAGTTTGCCTTCTAACAGAGGTGCTCCCTGGACAGACCATGGAGCCAGGAACAGGCTAACCTTTGGTGAGGGCTGTGCCAGCAGAATATAGTCATTTCTCAGGTTCTTCCTGTTTCATAACTTGGCTCATGGGGACCTTGTGCTCATGTTTCTAATACATAAATACTTAGACGATTCAGTCTTAACACCCATGGTGTTTATTGCTTTAAGTCCTGATCCTGATGCTGCCTCGGGACTTGCACTATTCAGAAACATGATGGGCCATTGACAAGGACATCGGACAGCTAGAGATTGGAATTACTAATGAGGAAAAAACTATCTTCTGCTTTTCCTTCAGCAAGGGGACTCTGTGCCACCCCCAAAGAAGAATGCTGTGAAAGGCCCCTGAGAGGGGAGATCCTCACTCAAGTCGCAGGAGATTTTGGCCACCCGATGACTCACAAGACACCGATGTTGATGCAACACCAAGAGGTTTATTTCGGGAATCAGCGTGCTGAGACTGAGACTTTTAACCCAAGCAGGGGCAGAGGAGTTCAACCACCAGCTCAGGGTGTATATGGTTTTTAAAGGAGAAAAGAGCAAACCATGGGGAGTGAGGGGGAATACCAGTGGAAAGTACCAGCCCATAATTCAGTCAATCATGTGGTCAACATCCCGTACATGTTTTTCTCAAGAATTTAATCTCGCTCAATCATCTACAATGTGATTAGCCAGGTTCCTGGAATCCAGAGCTCATGAACCAGCTGACCTGCATTCTTGGTTCTGCTCAGTCTGCTAGGGGTCATGAAAACTTTCTATACCTTTCAGCTGTTTTTATAGTGAACACACTGGGGTAGTTAGAAATAGTATGGCCAAGATCAGAGAGATTAGAATGGGGAAAGAAACATCAAAAACAAGGAAAACTGGTTCTCTGCCTCTCCTTCACTTACCAACCTTCTTTCTTCAATCCTGGACCCTGTGGTCAGTCTTTTCTCCTTTTGGCTTTTGGCCCTTGGGCCTTTAAAAGACTCATGGGCTCTGTAAAGAAACAAGTTGACTCCTTGGGAACTAAACCTCTACAAATTTATTTTCATAGACTTGATTTGGCTGATAAAGTCTTTGCTGAGCCCTGCAATGACATAGCTACTTTAGGAGGTGCATAGAACTCAGATTAGTGCATGTTGGTTCGGCATGGCATGGACACACTGTGGGTACCTGAAAGGAGTGCATGAAGAGGTACCACAGGG
>NW_021607830.1:0-6465 GCF_004785775.1 Grammomys surdaster | reverse complement strand
AATATGTATATGAATCTCCACTGGAGAAAGAACAATATTCTCTTCTCCTGTGGAGATTCATATACATATTACCAGAATATTGTATAGAAAACACAATTTGTACTATATTTTTAAAAAAGGACCCCACCCCAAAGGGGAAAATAAAAAAAAACCCAACAGCAAAACTTTCTTCTCTGCATATCCAACCACTCCAAGCTAGCAAGATAGTGTGAACTTCTGTCAAATAGAAGAGGGCATTGAATTACATTACAGATGGCTGTGAACCACCATGTAGTTGCTGGGAATTAAACTCAGGACCTCTGGCAGAGCAGTCAGTGCTCTTAACCACTGAGCCATCTCTCCAGCCCTTCACAGGCTTTATTTTATTGAACATTCAGTAGAAATCGTGTAAATATTGTCCAGATTCACCCTTAGAAATCCCTGAGTTGTCAGGAAAAGGCTGGGTGAGAGGGAATTGTTCCCTTCCTCTTGGAGTGTGTTATCAACTCCATTACCATTTCGAAAGAGCTAGGTATGAGCCTATTGTTTTCTTCAGTCAGTCGCCTGGAGCCAGAGCAAAAAAGGTAGCGAATTCTCAGACATTCACACTGGAATCCTCTCTCACTGATTGATTTCATGCAAAAAACTTGACTCTGGAGTGACAGGGAAGGTTGGCTGAACAGCAGATGGCAGCATGAGCCTGCCCAGGCAGAGCAGGCAGAGAAGGTCCCAACCCCTACTTATCCCCCTGATGTTTTTTATCCTCTGTCTCTGTCTCTCCCCGCCCTCTGCTCATCTCTCCCCTCCCCTCTCTCTCTGCTCTCTCTCTCTCTCTCTCTCTCTCTGTGTGTGTGTGTGTGCCTGTTCAACCAAGGAGGAAATGGCAGACCAGTGTTTGACCCTTCTCTATAAGCCAGGCCACACCATTACTGATGCCACCATCCCCTTTTTTTAAGTCTGTTTTTTTTTAAAATTCTGTTCAGTTTATTCCAAGTTAATCATATCTATTATTTTCCTTCTCAGTTTTCTTTCTTAGCTGAGTCAGGGGTCTCTGCACATAGACCTAGAAATCAGTACCTATATTAGGCCTGCCTTCCTCCAACACACCCACCCACACACCCACATCCTCCCTCACACATACAGAGAGAGAGAGAGAGAGAGAGAGAGAGAGAGAGAGAGAGAGAGAGAGAGATCTATACACCTCTGCCTCCAGAATGATGGGATTAAAGACATGCAGCACCACACCTGGCTTCCTGTCATTGTACATTTAGCTTATTTTCAATATTTATTCCTGTCTGAGAGAGAGGGACAGAGAGGAAGAGACAGAGAGACAGAGAGGGAGAATTGTATCATGGGGTATAGTTTAATTTCTTCACTAATTGTGTGGTTGTCTGTTATCATGTCACATGTCACCTTGGGTAAGATAAATTATATTGTTGGCACCCATACCATATGACACAGGCTTACTTCCACTAAGCCATCTGATTTTCCTCACATCTCTGTCTTTTAAAAATTAGACTAGAGTGGGGCCACTGGAGAGATGGCTCAGTGGTTAAGAGCACTGACTGCTTTTCCAAAGATCCTGAGTTCAGTTCCCAGCAACCACACGGTGGCTCACAACCATCTGGCATGGGATCCAATACCCTCTTTTTGGCTTGTCTAAGAGAGAGCAACAGTGTACTTGTATATATTAAATAAAAACATAAATAAACAAATAAATCTATCTTAAAAATTAGAGTCAGGAGCAACACCAGGCTGGCCTCCAAGGCAACCAGTTCCTTTGCTTAGTTTTCTTCTTAGTGTGTTCATTTGTTTGGATTGTGAGGATCAGGGTCACACAGGAAAGAAATATCCAAAGCAATCAGTCAATCACCACCCTCTTAATTCTTTTCCTTGACAGTCTATCCTTTGTCAATTTGACACATGATTGTATCTCCTTATGTCCACATGGAAACAATAACCAGGTAATAATAGTGCCTATCATGACACAGTTCTCATTCATACAACTTCACATCCATATGTTTAGTTGGATGGAATCTTGCCATAACATCACCATTTCTTTAATACCATTGGATAGCTTTGATCACAGGATTTAGCTTCATTCAACTTCCTGATGAGTCTTTTCTCTTTGAATCTAACATTTTAAAATTTTCCTTTCTAAGATTACTATGTTTGATCAAAAGAATCACCATGAGAGTATACATAAGACAAAGGCTATGCTTGGCTTTCCTGAGACTTTATTTGTCAAGGCAATCAACATAAACCTCCTTAGCTGAGCCTCAAGGACACTCTTCAGACAAGGAAGGAAGGCAAAAACATTCTTCAGCAAAATATCATAAAAACTATATACAAAGTACAAATCACCCTTAGTACATAGGTATGTGTTCCATATTCCTAACAGAATGGACCATTAAGTTCCACTTAATACAAGAACAATTCTAAGTCTAAAACTCCACATTGCTCCTAACAAAAACATAGTCAAGACTGTCATAGCAATACTTGTGTCTGGGGTATCAACTTTGTCTTTGATAGAATTTCCATTGCTAAGAAGAGACACTGTGACAAAGGCAACTGTTTTAGAGGCAAGTATTTAATTGGGCCTGGATTACAGTTTCAAATGTTTAGTCAATTACCATCACAGCAGGAAGATTAGCAGCATGCAGGCAGCCATGATGCTGGAGATGGAGGTCAGAGTTCTGTATCTTCATAAGAAGGCAGCCAGGAAGAGTCAGTCTTCCAGCCAAATTGTAGCAGGGTCTGTTTTATCCTGGCCAGAGCTCCAAAGGCAACCACAGTAGGAATTCACTTTTTTACAGACAAAACCATCTACTTCAACAAGGCCAAACATCTTAATATTGCCACTTCTTTGGTCCAAGCATATTAAAATCACAGCAGTTTACTTCTACTATGAATTCTTTCATGCATTTAAATATGATTACGACATGCAGAGGCTTTAACACTTTGATTATTTTCAGAAGGTTTCTCTCTAGTATGTGTTCATTTTGGTATTCAGAGACTACTGTGGCATGTAAAGGATTTTCCAACTTGAGTACATTCAAAAAGTTTCTCTCCAATATGTGTTCTTTTATGTCTTTGGAAACTATAGTGATATAAACAGGCTTTTCCATGCTCATTTCATTCATAAGATTTCTCCAAAGTGTGTATTCCTTGAAGTATTTGGAGAAGACAGTGACACCACATGCATTACACTCATAGGGCCTCTTTCCACCATGTGCGCCTTCATGTGTTTGGAGACAACTGTGATATGCAAATGCTTTCTAACATTGACTAAATTCATGAGGTTTCTCTCCTGCACATTTTCTTTCGTGTATTCAGAGATGACTGTCCTGGAAAGGCTTTAAATCATTCATGACATTCATGCAGTTTCTCTACATTATGTGTTGTTTTATGTATTGGGGGATAACTGTAACTCCCAAGAGCTTAATACACTAATTACTTTGAGAAGGGTGCTCTCTTGAATGTGTTCTATTATGTATTTGCAGATGACAGTGAATTCACAAGGTTTTACCACAGTGATTACATTAACAGTGGTTCTCTCCAGAGTGATTTTTTTGTGTCTGTAAAGAACAATGATATGCAAAGTCTGAACCACATCGATAGCATTCATGTGATTTATCTATTGTATGGATCTTTTATAAGACTTCAGATGACCATGACTTGCAAATGCTTTAGAACACTGATTACATTCATAAGATTTCTCTCTATTATGTGCTGTCTTACAATAATAGAGACTACAAGGTTGTGAAAAGTCTTTAACTCATTGATTGCATTTGTGAGGTTTCCTTCCAGTATGGGTCTTTTATGTTTGGGAAAGAAGTAGGAAGTGCAAAGGCTTTAACACACTGAATAATGTCTTAGTCAGGGTTTCTATTCTTGTACAAATATCATGAACTATAAGTAAGTTGCGGAGGAAAGGTTTTATTGAGCTTACACTTCCAAGTTGCTGTTCCTCACCAAAGGAAGTCAGGACTGGAACTAAGCAAGTCAAAAAGCAGAAGCTGAGGCAGAGGTCATGGAAGGATGTTATTTACTGGTTTGCTTCCCCTGGCTTGACATCACACTACTTATTAGAGAAAGAATGTGTATAGGCGAAGAGATTATGATGTCAACAGATCAAGGTTGCGTAATGCCCAAAATTAACCTATATAACTCACCTGCCCAGGGAACAGGTAACTTCCTGGAATGCTGAAGTTGTAGTTCTTGGAAAATAACAAAGTCCCATAGAACCCAAGACTACCATCCCAAGAATGATGAGACCCACAGTGGGCCCTCTCAAATTATCACTAATTCATAAAATGCCATACAGCTGAATCTCATGGAGGCAGTTCCTCAAATGGAGCTCCTTTCTCTGTGATAACTCCAGCCCGTGTCAAGTTCCACACAAAACCAGCCAGTACAATTACAATCATAGTTCTTCTCCAACATGGGCTCTTTTATAATTTTGCAGAAAATAACTTTGTAAAAAGCCTTTTGTCACATGGATTATATTAATAAGATCTCTCCAGTATGTGGTCTTTTATGTTTTTGAAGATAACTCTGTATTGCAAAGGCTTTACTACATTGATTACATTCATAAGGTTTCTCTCCAGTATGTGTTGTTTTATGACATTGGAGACTACTCTGTTGTGAAAACACTTTACCACATTAATTACATTCATAAGGTTTCTCTCCAGTATGTATTCTTTTATGGCTTTTGAGAGTACTGTGTTTTGAAAAGGCTTTACCACACTGAATACATTCATAAGGTTTCTCTCCAGTATGTGTTCTTTTATGTCTTTTGAGAATACTCTGATCTGAAAATGCTTTACCACAGTGATTACATTCATAAGGTTTCTCTCCAGTATGTGTTCTCTTATGACATTTGAGAGTACTGGATCGTGCAAAGGCTTTACCACAATGATTACATTCATAAGGTTTCTCTCCAGAATGTGTTCTCTTATGACATTTGAGAGTACTGGATCTTGCAAAGGCTTTACCACATTGATTACATTCATAAGGTTTCTCTCCAGTATGTATTCTTTTATGTCTTTTAAGAATACTCTGATGTGAAAAGGCTTTATCACAATGATTACATTCATAAGGCTTCTCTCCCGTATGTGTTCTTTTATGATATTGGAGATGACTGGGCATTGCAAAGGCTTTACCACACGGATTACATTCATATGGTTTCTTCTCGCTGTGACTTCTTACATGTCTGCAATGATAATTGGCACAAGTGAAAGCTTTACCACTTTCATTATCCTGATCAATCATTTAATCAATATGAATTAATTTTACACTTTGGTTTAATAATAAAGAAGAACCATATCTTCAGGTTTATCACTTCATATATTCATGGTGTTCACCACAACTCTGGCTTTATGCCTCTTTGAAATCACCTGTGATGACAAGAATATTTAATACATGTCTCACAGGTATAACATCGTTTTTCTCTATGAGATTTCTCTATGATATATTTCATGTATCTGAAGGAAAATGTAAAAAGGAGACCTTTGTAACACTGATTATATTCATAAATTTTCTGTAGTGTGAATCACCCCACATTAGCACTGTGAATCAGGAAAAAAAGAAAAATTTACACTTTTCTAATACCCATGGGGATATGCTGTCGTGTGACTTTGGGGATGTTCCCAGTAAAGTCAGAAAACCAATAAATGGCAAACTTCTACCATATTCAGAAAATCTATCAAAGGCAGAATACTACAGATCTTCTCACTGTTCTAGAATAAAGATAGGGATGTTGCTCCTTTAAATATTCCTATGCTCACATAGTTGATTTTTTTTATTCTGACACTTGATATATGCATAAAAAAATAAATGAAAGCTTTCCAAATTGAATCAACACCATTCGAGTTTTTGTTTCTTTTAGACATTCTGTATGTGGATTAAGGTTTCTCCAAGGCAACATTCTTGACTCTCATAAACTCACCTCTCAGTAAACTTAACAATGTCACTACAAAAATATGAGTATCACTGAATTTAACACGGACTGTTTACTTACTGCATGGCTTTGGATATATATTTATCACTATTCAATGTGCAACATCTAAATATTAGGAGACTGATCAGATTGGTAGTTCCACAGCATAGCTCTAATGGAGTGACCAATCAAATAAAGTCATCTCTTAAGGAATTGTTTCTATCTCTCCATCCTTAGTGGAATGCCTTGCAAACAAAAATCAGATAACTGACATTAAGGCCCATGGCTTTGTGAGAATATTTTAATCATAGCTATACTTAAAGGACTGATATTTGACATACTTCCTTTACTTTCCAGTTTCCAGGACATATTAAAATTGTCTCAGAGGCATATATGTTTCAGTTTGCACATTAACATTACCTTTTGTACCGTCTTGTGTTTTGAAATTCTGTTTCAATATGGTGGTCTTCCCAATTGTACCCTAAAACACAGTATGAAAAAATGAATGATATAGTATTGGAAATTAGGCAAAAGTCAACTTACTG
>NW_021607829.1:0-4278 GCF_004785775.1 Grammomys surdaster | reverse complement strand
CAAACACAAGTCCTAACTGAAATGTCACATGTAATGTTGTTTAAGTCTTTTCACATGTATTGTACTTGCCTTTAGCTTTGGAAGTACGAATGTTTTGCAATGCCCATATCTTTCTTGTAGGTGTGTTAAATGCGATGTATAGCGCTTTTCTGCTGGAATCTAGCAACTTTCTTGGACATGTCATATGAAACAATGAAGTATACATGACCGGATGGTACAAGTGTTTATGCTTTAAAGCAAACACAAGTCCTATCTGAAATGTCAAATATAACATTGTTTAAGACTTTTGAGCTGTATTGTCCTTACCTTTAGCTCTGGAACTATGAATGCATTGGAATGCAATTTACAGTAAGTTTGTTTAATTTGTTGTATAGAGCTTTTCTGCTGGAAACTAGCAATTTTCCTGGTCATACCATATGAAACAACGAAATATACATGTCTGGATGGTACAAGTGTTCATGCTTTACACCAAACACATGTCCTAACTAAAATGTCACATGTAATGTGATTTTAATATTTTCAGCTGTGTTGTACTTGCCTTTAGCTCTGGAAGTACGAACGCATTGCAATGTGCATATCTTTACAGTACGTTTGTTCAATAAGTTGTATACTGCTTTTCTGCTGGAATGTAGCAACGTACTTGGACATGCCATATGAAACAATGAAGTATACATGACTGGATGGTACAAGTGTATAAGCTTTAAAGCAAACAGACGTCCTAACTGAAATGCCACATATAACGTTGTTAACGTCTTTTGCGTTGTATTGTACTTTCCTTTATCTCTGGAAGTATGAGTGCATTGCAATGCCTTGTATAGTAGTTTTGTTTAATTTGTTGTATAGGGCTTTTCTGCTGGAATCTAGCAACTTTCTTGGACATGCCATATGAAACAATGAAGTATACATGGCCAGATGGTAAAAGTATTTATGCTTAAAACAAACACTTGTCCTAACTGAAATGTCACATGTAGCATGATTTCAGTTTTGTCAGCCGGGTTGTACTTGAGTTAGGTATGGAAGTACGAATTCTTTGCAATGCTCGTTTCTTTACTGTAGGTTTGTTCAATTCATTGCATAGTGCTTTTCTGCTGGAATCTAGCAACTTACTTGGACATGCATATGAAACAATGAAATATACATGGCTGAATGGTACAACTGTTTATGCTTTAAACTAAACACACGTCCTAACTGAAATGTCAATTGTAACCTGATTTCAAAGTTGTCAGCTGTGTTGTACTTGCCTTAAGCTCTGGAAGTATGAATGCACTGCAATTCGCGTGTATTTACATTATGTTTGTTGAATAATTGTATAGTGCATTTCTGCTAGAATCTAGAAACTTACTTGGACACGCCGTATGAAACAATGAAGTATACATTGCCAGATGGTACAAGTGTTTATGGTATAAACCAAACACACTTCGTAAATCTCACAAGGAAGTTTGTTTAATTTTTTTGCAGCTGTTGTGTACTTGCCTTTAGCTCTCGAAGTATGAATGCTTTGCAATATGTGTAACAGTATAGTACGTTTTTTCAAACAGTTGTTTATTGTTTTTCTGCTGGAATTTAGCAACCTACTTGGATATGCTACATCAAACAATGAAGTATAAATGATCGGATGGTACAAGTGTTTATGCTTTAAAGCAAACAGAAGTCCTAACTGAAATGTCACATATAAAGTTCATAAAGTCTTTTGAGCTGCATTGTACTTGCATTTAGTTCTGGAAGTATGAATGCATTGCAATGCGTTTTAGAGTAGGTTTGTTCAATTTGTTGTATAGTGGTTTTCTGCTGGAATCTAGCAACTGTCTTGGACATGCCATATGAAACAATGAAATATACATGCCCAGATGGTACAAGTGTTTATGGTATAAAGCAAACACACGTCCTAACTGAAATTTCACATGTAACATGATTTCAGTTTTGTCAGCGGTGTTGTATTTGCCTGTAGCTCTGGAGTTCGAATACATTGCAATGCATTTTAGTGTAGGTTTGTTCAAGACGTTGTATAGTGCTTTAATGCTAGAATCTAGCAACTTACTTCGACATGCCCAATGTATACATGAACGGATGGTACACGTGTTTTTGTTTTAAAGCAAACACAAGTCCTAACTGAAATGTCACATGTAATGTTGTTTAAGTCTTTTCAGCTGTATTGTACTTGCCTTTAGCTCTGGAAGTACAAGTGCTTTGTAATGCGTGTATCTTTGTTGTAGGTTTGTTCAATGCGTTGTATAATGCTTTTCTCCTGGAATCTAGCAAATTTCTTGGACTTGCCTTATGAAACAATGAGATATACATGGCCGGATGGGTCGAGTGTTTATGCTTTAAACCAAAAACATGTTTAACTGAAATTTCACATGTAATGTGATTTCAATCTATTCAACAGTGTTTTACTTGCCTTTAGCTATGGAATTACTAATGCTTTGCAATGCATATCTTTACTGTAGATTTGTTTAATAACTTCTACAGTACTTTTCTGCTGGAATTTAGCAACTTACTTGGATAAGCTACATCAAACAATGAAGTATATATGACCAAATGGTACAATTGTTAATGCTTTAAAGCAAACACAAGTCCTAACTGATATGTCACATATAAAGTTTTTTAAGACTTTTCAGCTGTATTGTATTTGCCTTTAGGTCTGGAAATACGAATGCCTTGCAGTGCATTTAAGAGTAGGTTTGTTCAATATGTTGTATAGTGCTTTTCTGCTGAAATCTAGCAACTTACTTGTACATGCCATATGAAACAATGGAATATACATGGCCGGTAGGTACAAGTGTTTATGCTTTAAACCTAACACAAGTCCTAAATGAAATGTCACATGTAAGGTTGTTTAAATCTTTTCAGCTGTATTGTACTTTCCTTTATTTCTGGATTTACGAATGCTTTGCAATGTGCATATCTTTACTGTAGGTTTGTTCATTAAGTTATAGAGTGCTTTTATGAGGAATCTTGCAACTTTCTAGGGTATGCCAAATTACACAATGAAATATACATGGCAGGATTGTACAAGTATTATGCTTTAAAGCAAACAAACACCTTAATTGAAATGTGACATGTATCATGATTTGAGTGTTTTCAGCGGTGTTGTACTTGCCTTTAGCTTGGCAAGTATGAATGCTTAACAAAGCCCGTATGTTTCATATAGGTTTGTTCAGTATGTTGTATAGTGATTTTCTGCAGGAGTCTAGCAACTTTCTTGGACATGCCATATGAAACAATGAAATATACATAGCCGGATGGTACAAGTGTTTAGGCTTTAAACAAAACACACATCCTAACTGAAATGTCACATGTAATGTCATTTCAGTGTTTTCAGCTGTGTTGTACTTGCGTTTAACTATGGAAGTACGAATGCATTGCAATGTTCGTATCTTTACAGTAGGTTTATTCAATCAGTTCTACAGTGCTTTTCTGCTCGAATTTAGCAACTTATTTGGACATGTCATATGAAACAGTGAAGTATACATGACCGGATTTTACAAGTGTTTATGCTTTAAATCAAACACAAGTCCAAACTGAAATGTCACATATAAGGTTGTTTAAGTCTTTTGAGCTGTATTGTACTTGACTTTATCTCTAGAAGTATGAATGCATTCCAATGCATTTTACAGCAGGTTTGTTTAATTTGTTGTATAGGGCATTTCTTCTGGATTCTAACAACTTAATTGGATATGTCATAAGAAACAATGAAATATATATGGCGGGATGGTACAAGTGTTTATGCTTTATACCAAACACACATCTTAACTGAAATGTAATATGTAACATGATTTCATTGTGATCAGCTGTGTTTTAGTTTGCTTTATCTCTGGAAGTAGGAATGCTTTGCAATGCGCTTATTTTTACAGTACTTTTTTTTTACTACTTTGTATAGTGCTTTTCTATGGGAATCTAGCAACATTCTTGGACATGCCATATGAAACGTTGAAATATAAATGGCCATATGGTACAAGTGTTTAAACAAAACACACCTTCTACCTGAAATGTCACATGTAATGTGATTTCAATGTTTTCAGCTTTGTTGTACTTGCCTTTAGCTATGGAAGTACGAATGCATTGAAATGTGTCTATCTGTACAGTACGTTTGTTCAATAAGTAGTATAGTGCTTTTCTGCTGGAATGTAGCAACTTACTTGGACATGCCATATGAAACAAAGAAGTATACATGACCAGATGGTACAAGTGTTTATGCTGTAAAGCAAACACAAGTCATAACTGAAATGTTACAAGTAATGTTGTTTAAGTGTTTTTAGCTGTTTTGTACTTGCCTTT
>NW_021607828.1:0-4714 GCF_004785775.1 Grammomys surdaster | reverse complement strand
AAATCATTTATCTAGCTAAAAGTATGTATAACTAAATTGTAATCACCGAGAATACAAATATTTTTAGACTATTAACATTTATTTTAGCAATTATTATTCTAAAGTCACAAATCAATCAATAGGCTGAGGCCTACATAATTAGTTTTCATTCTTCATAAGTCATTATGGGAGGAAAGCGTGTATGAAGAGAGGTAAAATATAGATATAGAAATATATGCTACCAACTAAGTGTGTACCTAGGCCTAAAGATAAAAATCAGTGGAAGAATGTTTACTTAGCATGGGTATGTTCCTACTTTGATCCACAGACAAAAGAACCTACTCACTTGACTATTGTTCTAGAATGTATTCCCAGACCAAACTTTACTCTGATTTCCTGGAAATGTTGCTCATATTCAGATTTTAAGAGATTTTCTATTGGGTATTTTAACTCTGACTATGAGCAGTTCTTTGTGTGAGAGAATATTTACAACTTTTATATTTTTCGATTTTGATGAGTTGTAACATATTTTATGTGGCACATGCATGGCATGAAACAATAGACAATATCATCATAAACCATTCTTTTTGCTTTCTGGTGTATGTTCTCCACCCAGGATTTAAGTATCCAGTGTATGCTGTCCAGTGGCATCCTGAGAAAGCACCATTTGAGTGGATACCACCCCGTGGTATTTCCCATGCATCAAATGCTGTGAAGACTTCATTCTACTTAGCAGAGTTTTTTATTTCTGAAGGTAATATGTGGTTGTATAATTAATTCATAACTCCATTATGACTTTTTTTTTCAGGTCCTCTACATATGGCTTTTAGTTTAGTATTCTTTTTTTTTGTCTGTTTGTTTTCTTTTTTTTTATTGGATATTTTATTTACATTTCATATGTTATCCCCTTACCCCATCCCCCACCCACCCGGGAACCCCCCCATCCCCTTACCCCTCCTCCTTCTTCTCCATGGTTGTAACCCCCACCAACCCTCCCCACTCCCACTTCCCCACCCTCAAAATTCCCACCCCCTGGGGCCTCCAGCCTTCATGAGGTCAAGGATCTCTTCTTCCACCTGTGCCCAGAAGGGCCCTCCACGCTTACATATTCAGCTGAAGCCCTGGATCCCTCCATAAGTGCTCCCAGGCTGGTGGTTAGGACCCTGGGAGCTGTGGTTGGTTGGTATTGTTGCTCTCCTCATGGTGCCACAAACCCTTTCAGCTCCTTCAGTCCTCACTCTAACTCCTCCATTGAGAACCTCATGATCAGTTCAATGGCTAGTTGTGAGCATCTGCCTCTGAATATGTCAGACTCTTGAAGGCCTCTGAGGAGACATCCATATCAGACCCTTATCGGCCTGCACTTCCTGACTTCCACATCAGCATCTACCTTTGGTGACTGCACATGGGATGGATACTCAGGTGGAAAGGTCTTCAAATGGCCCCTCCTTCAGTTTCTGTCCCTCACTTTGTCTCCATATTTGCTCCCTTGAGTATTTTGTTGCTCCTTCTAAGAAGAACTGAATCACCCCCACTTGGTCTTCCTTTTTTATGAGCTTCATGTGGCCTGTGAGTTGCATCTTGGGCATTTCAAGGTTCTGGGCTAATATCCAATAATCAGTGAGTGAATACCATGTGTGTTCTTTTGTGATTGGCTTACTTCACTCAGGATGATAATTCTAGTTCCATCCATTTACCTAGGAACCTCTCAAATTCATTGTTTTTAATAGCTGAGTAATACTCCATTGTGTAAATATACCACATTTTTTGAATCCATTCCTCAGTTGAAGGACATCTGGGTTCTTTCCAGCTCCTGGCTATTATAAATAAGGCTGCTATGAGCATAGTTGAGCATATGTCCTTGTTATATGTTCGAGCATCTTCTGGGTATATGCCTAGGAGTGGTATAGCTGGATCCTCGGGTAATGCTATGTCCAATTTTCTGAGGAACCGCCAGACTGATTTCCAAAGTGGTTGGACCATCTTGCAGTCCCACCAACAATGGAGGAGTGCTCCTCTTTCTTCACACCCTCGCCAGCATCTAATATCACCTGAGTTCTTAATCTCAGCCATTCTGACTGGTGTGAGATGGAATCTCAGAGTTGTTTTGATTTGCATTTCCCTGATGACTAAGGACACTGAACATTTCTTTAGGTGCTTCTCGGCCATTCGAGTTTCTTCCATTGAAAATTCTTTGTTAAGCTCTATACTCCATTTTTTAATGGGGTAATTTGGTTGTCTGGAGTCTAATTTCTTGAGTTCTTTGTATATATTGGATATTAGCCCTCTATCAGAGGTAGGATTGGTAAAGATCTTTTCCCAATTTGTTGGTTGTCGTTTTGTCCTATTGACAGTGTCCTTTGCCTTACAGAAACTTTGCAATTTTATGAAGTCCCATTTGTCAATTCTTGATCTTAGAGCATATGCCATTGGTGTTCTGTTCAGGAACTTTTCCCCTGTGCCCAAGTATTCGAGGCTTTTCCCCACCTTCTCTTCTATTAGTTTCAGTGTATCTGGTTTTATGTGGAGGTCCTTTATCCACTTAGACTTGAGCTTTGTACATGGAGATAAGAATGGATCAATTTTCATTCTTCTACATGTTGTCCTCCAGTTGAACCAGCACCATTTGTTGAAAATGCTGTCCTTTTTCCACTGGACAGTTTTAGCTCCTTTGTCAAAGATCAAGTGACCAAGGAATTTGAGAATTTCCTTTTCTAACTCTGTGAAGAATTGAGTTGGGATTTTAATGGGGATTGCATTGAATCTGTAGATTGCTTTTGGCAAGATGGCCATTTTTATTATATTAATCCTGCCAATCCATGAGCATGGGAGATCTTCCCATCTTCTGAGATCTTCTTCGATTTCTTTCTTTAGGGACTTGAAGTTCTTGTCGTACAGGTCTTTCACTTGCTTGGTTAGATTCACACCAAGGTATTTCATATTATTTGCAACTATTGTGAAGGGTGTCATTTCCCTAATTTCTTTTTCAGTCTGTTTATCTTTCATGTAGAGGAAGGCTACTGATTTGTTTGAGTTGATTTTATAACCAGCCACTTTGCTGAAGTTGTTTATCAGGTTTAGGAGTTCTCTGGTGGAAGTTTGGGGGTCACTTAAGTATACTACCATATCATCTGCAAATAGCGATATTTTGAGTTCTTCCTTTCCTATTTGTATCCCTTTGACTTCTTTTTGTTGTCTAATTGCTCTGGCTAGGACTTCCAGTACTATATTGAAGAGGTAGGGGGAGAGTGGGCAGCCTTGCCTAGTCCCTGATCTTAGTGGGGTTGCTTCAAGTTTCTCTCCATTTAGCTTGATGTTGGCTACTGGCTTGCTGTAAATTGCTTTTACTATGTTTAGATATGGGCCTTGAATTCCTGATCTTTCCAAGACTTTCATCATGAAGGGATGTTGAATTTTATCAAATGCTTTCTCAGCATCTAGTGAAATGATCATGTGGTTTTTTTCTTTGAGTTTGTTTATATAGTGGATTACATTGATGGATTTCCGAATATTGAACCATCCCTGCATTCCTGGGATAAAACCTACTTGATCATGATGGATGATTGTTTTGATGTGTTCTTGGATTCGGTTTGCTAGAATTTTATTGAGTATTTTTGCATTGATGTTCATAAGGGAGATTGGTCTGAAGTTCTCTTTCTTTGTCGGGTCTTTGTGGGGTTTGGGTATGAGTGTAATTGTGGCTTCATAGAACGAATTGGGTAGTGTTCCTTCTGTTTCAATTTTGTGGAATAGTTTGAAGAGAATTGGTATTGGGTCTTCCTTGAAGGTCTGATAAAATTCAGCATTAAAACCATCTGGTCCTGGGCTTTTTTTAGTGGGGAGACTTTTAATGACTGCTGCTATTTCCCTATGGGTTATGGGACTATTTAGATGGTTTATCTGCTCCTGGTTTAACTTTGGGACCTGGTATCTGTCTAGGAAATTGTCCATTTCTTCCAGGTTTTCCAGTTTTGTTGAGTATAGGCCTTTGTAGTAGGATCTGATGATTTTTTGAATTTCTTCAGTTTCTGTTGTTATGTCTCCCTTTTCAGTTCTGATTTTATTAATTTGGAGACTGTCTCTGTGCCCTCTGGTTAATCTGGCTAACGGTTTATCTATCTTATTGATTTTCTCAAAGAACCAACTCCTGGTTTTATTGATATTTTGTATTGTTCTTTCTGTTTCTATTTGGTTGATTTCAGCCCTGAGTTTGATTATTTCCTGCCTTCTACTCCTCCTGGGTGTATTTGCTTCTTTTTGTTCTAGAGCTTTTAGTTGTGCAGTCAACTTGTTAGTGTGTGCTCTTTCCAGTTTCTTTTTGTAGGCACTTAGAGCTATGAGTTTTCCTCTTAGCACTGCCTTCATGGAGTCCCACAAGTTTTGGTATGATGTGTCCTCATTTTCATTGAATTCTAAAAAGTCTTTAATTTCTTTCTTTATTTCTTCCTTGAGCAAGTCATCATTGAGTAGAGAGTTGTTCAGTTTCCATGTGCACGTGGGTTTTCCATTGGTTTTGTCATTATTAAAGACCAGTCTTAGTCCGTGGTGATCTGATAAGATGCAAGGGATTATTTCAATCTTTTTGTATCTGTAGAGGCCTGCTTTGTGACCAATTATATGGTCTATTTTGGAGAAGGTACCATGAGGTACTGAGAAAAAGGTATATTCTTTTGTTTTAGGATGAAATGTTCTATAGATGTCTGTTAAGTCCATTTGGTTCATAACTTCTGTTAAT
>NW_021607827.1:0-5731 GCF_004785775.1 Grammomys surdaster | reverse complement strand
CTCATGTATTTATTTTCATTAGCCACGATTCTGTAACCACTTTCTTTCTGCAATGGTGCTACAGTAGGACTGGGCTGTTAAAATCCTGGACAGCTTCTAGTCCACTTTCATAGATACACTTGTTTTCACAGAAGCATGTAGTTTGGGGGCTGGAATTTTAAATATCATTTATTGCATGAACAAGGCTATCTCATTAGATATGTCAGACCAGTCCCTATTCCAACACAAGCACAAGGCAGCAGTACATTTCTCATGCTGCCTTCTAAGTCATGTATGTGGAAGAACTTTACAAACCCATCGCAGTCCTTTTGTTTGGCAAGTGAGTCTGGTTTCATCCACACAAGAACATCTGTGATACTTTCTGCTAATGGTTCAATGCACCTTTCTTGGTTTATACTTTTTAAGTGGCCACAAAATTATGAAAAGAAATAAGTCACAATCCAGCCCAAGTTTGTTATGCCATCTTTGAAAACATAGACCATCATTGGAGAAAAAGCTTTATCATCATTTTTGGTATTTTTTTCTTTTTCTTTTTTTTAACTAAATATTTTCACTATTTACATTTCAAATGTTATCCACTTTTCGGGTCCCCCTCCGCCTGCCCCTGGAATACTCCTATCCCATCCACTCACTCCCTACTCCTATGGGTGTTAGTATTCTGTCTAAACTCCACCTCCACAGTTACCTGGGAACAGCCAGGCATGCTACTCCCCACAGTTACCTGGCAATAGCCAGGTAGGCCTGCCCACTGTAAAAGGGGCTTCCTACCCCCACCTCACTCTCTTGATCCCTTGATCCCTCACCTGCAGGTTCTCTCTGCCCCTTGCCCCTCCCCCTTCCTTTCCCCCTCTCTCCACTTGGTCATGGCCTGCCTCCACTTCTCTTCTCTCTCTCTCTCTCTCTCCTCTCCGCCATTCCTCTGGTTTTTCTCCCCACCTTCTACCCTGAATAAACCCTCTTCCCTCATGGAACTGTCTGGTTTGCTGTTGTCAGTTTCAAGCTGAGCCAAAAATCTAATAATGGGGGTTTTCCTCCACCCACCCACCCATTCCTCCCTCCCTGCCCTGGCATTCCTGTAGACTGGGGAATGGGTGGCCTCTCCTTCCATTGATGCCCAACAAGGCCATCCTCTTCTACATATGCAGCTGAAGCACTGAGTCCCTCAATGTGTACTCCTTGGTTGGTGGTTTAATCGCTGGAAGCTCTGGGGGTCTAGTTGTTTGATACTGTTGTTCTTCCTATGGGGTTGCAAACCCCTTTGGCTTCTTCAATCCTTTCTCTAAAGCTCTCCACTTCCTCTTCTTTTTAACGACCAGTTTCTGAAGCATGCTCTGGAAGGTCATCTTGTGGTTGTACCCCAGGACATTGCCCAAGCGCCATAAGGTACTCCAGAGCCCTCTGTCCAGCACTGCTGGCCTTCCCCAGATGCTGCTTCTCCTTGGAGCTTGTCACGTGCTCCCACAGGTAGTGTGAGATTATCTCTAGTGACTGCAGGTACAGTTCCTCATCCTCTTCCTCAGGCGGGGGTGAGGAGGGCAGGGAGCTGCAGGCACTGGAACTCTTTGCAGCTACTTCAGTTGGAGCAGTGCTGCCTGGAGCCTGCTGAGCACTTCCTGTGCACAGACCTCCAGCTCCTACTCAGGAGACATGATGGCATTGGCCTCCTCCAGTAGCATGGCTAGGAGGTCAAGCAACTTAAGCAGCCATTCCAAGGCTAGCCCCACAGCACTACAGGTTCAAGCTGGTTACTGCAGATCTCCATGGGCCAAATATGGTCAGATGCTGCAGGCTGTGGGGGAACAAGAGTGGGGGAGGCCTCAACTCCAAACTCAAGACAGGTGGAAGTCAGCAGTGAGGAAGGCTGTTTCCTGCCTCCACCTTCTCAAACTATTTTATAATGAGTGTTTATTTTATGAATGTGGGTGCCCTTGCATTCGGGGCATAGATGTTTACAACTGAGAAGTCTTCTTGGTGAGTTTTCCTTTATTGAGTATGAAGTGTTCTTCCCAGTCTCTTTTGCTTACTTTTGGTTGAAAAATTGCTAGTAGATATTAGACTGGTTTTTTTATTTTCACTTTTGGCCCATTTGCTTTATAACCTTTATTTTTCAGCCATCTCCTCAGAAGTAATATCTGTCTTTGTTGCTCAAATGTGTTTCTTATATACAGCAGGATGATGGGTTCTGTTTCTACATCCATTATGTGAGCCTGGGTCATTTTATTGGGGAAATTGAGTTCATTGATGTTGAGAGATATTAATGGCCAATATTTTTTAATTCCTGGTATATTTTTGGTGCTAGTATTATAGGAATTCGGTTAAACTTAATTTCTAGTTAAAGTTAATTTTTACCTGCCCCAGAACACATCCTGAGAGGAGCACATTCCTTAGTCTGAGGACACCTACTGGATTAACCTGCTGGATTAACATTCAGAGGAAGAAGGGATTTACATTCCTCAGACCACAGGGAAGCGAACCCACCTGAGGGTGCTGAAAGACCAGAGCATGTAGACAGACCAACCCTTGACACTTACAGACAAGGGAGGTCTTTGCTACCTCATTCCCCAAAGACCAATCTGTTTAAAAGTCTCGTTGCTCTGCCAATCATATTGTGCCTAGTCACTGTTTCTCTAGTCCACCCCTTAAGTTGTATAAGGGGTTCTTCTTGCCTGCATGCAAGAGAACCCCAGTGCACTGGATTAATATTATCATTAAACCTCATGTTATTCTGTCCCTGTGAGTTTCTGGAGGAGTGTGTCCCCTGGTTTTGGATTTTAGGGTCCAACAGTATATGTATGTGTGATTCACTTTTGATTTTAGTGATGTGGAATGATTTATTCCTTATATTTTCTTGAGTGTAGTTAACCTCTTTGTATTAGACTTTTTCTTCTAGTATCTTCTGACAAGCTTGCTCTTGGACATTTTTTTTCACCCAAATAATTTCTCCTAGTATACCTAAGAGCTATCTGCAACTCATTATGTAGCCTATGCTAACCTGTATGTCAGAGTAATCCTCCAGCCTCAGGGTAGTGTTATAAAATAGAATGTGTACAGATTGATTAGATCTCTGTGAAGACAATAAATTGAACTGAGACCTGATGAATATAAGAACCCTTTCACAGAGTCACTGCACAGACACTAATGCTTTCTTCTTCTTCTTGCCAACTATAAGTTTGAATAATTTTATATTTACATCTATATCTTTAAATCAATATTTTCATACATTATATAGTTAAGTACATTTATATCAAAATAAATACAAACACAAAATTCTAGTATATCTGGTTTTGATTTAAGTTTCATAAGTGTTATTTATCTAGAAAATGATCTATTTCTTTTAGATTTTCTAGGTTTCTACACTACCTGATTTTAAATATAACCCAATTATTTGTGATTTTCCTTAAATATTTGTTATGTCCTCATTGTCTTTTCTGATTTTATCAATTTAAATAATTTCTCTCCATCATTTAGTTAGTTTCAATAATGATTTATTGATCTATGTGATTTTTGTTAAAGAACCAACTCTTTGTTTCATCGATTATGTGTATTTCTCTCCCTCTACCCCTTCTGTCTGTCCGTCTGTCTGTCTGTCTGTCTGTCTGTCTCTCTCTCTCTCTCTTTCACTCTCTCTCTGTATTTTATTCATTTAAACCTACATTTTGATAATTCCCTGCCATCTACTTCTCTTGGATACGTTTATTTCTCTATATTCTATAGTTTTCAGGTGTGTTGTTAATATGGTAGTATGGGATCTCTCTATGTTTTATGTATAAAATAATCTTAGCACCATTTTCATTGTACCCATAAGATTGGCTACATTGTGTATTCATTTTTATTGAATTTTCAAATCCTTTTTTTTGTTTTTTTTAAGGTTTTTTTGAGACAGTGTTTCTCTGTGTACCCCTGGCTGTACTGGTAACTCACTCTGTAGACCAGGCTGGCCATGAACTCAGAAATCCACCTGCCTCTGCCTCCCAAGCTATGGGATTAAAGGCATGTGCCACCACTGCCTGTCTCAAAGTCTTCTTTATTCCTCTCTTGACACAGTTTCACTGAGTAGAGAGTTGTTCAGTTTCTATGAGTTTGTATCTTTCTGTTTTTTTTTCCTGTTGTTGAAATCCACCTTTAATCTATGGAAATTAGGTGACAAGCAGGGCTTTTTTCAATTTTCTAGCATCAGTTGAAATTTACTTTATAACCAAGTATGTTCTTAGTTTTGGGGACAGTTCTCTGATGTGCTGAGAAGCATGTATATTCTTTGGTTTTGAGTGAAATGTTGTATAGTATTTGTTATGTCCATTTGGTTAATATCTGTAAGTTCCAGTGTTGTTTGTTAACTTGTCTTTTACTCTCCTGATGTAATTGTCATCTTGGTGGCTAACAGCCTCCCTCTGCTAACTTAGATCTAGTCCTGTATGTTTATAGAGCCTGTGCAATCTCATCTAGATCTAGAATGTTTTCAGCCTTCGAGACTTTTGCTGAACATGATCAAGCTTTCTTATACTTCATGAACTCCAACTGACTGGTTCAACTCATCTTTTCTTCTTTAAATTCTTGAAGAGGTTGTGGGACTGTGGAATTCTGAGGTGTTTGGCCATGCGTCCAGAGACCTGGCATGTAATGTAAGGCCCAGGTAGAGGGCGGGGAAACAGGTCTCTGCCTAAAGGCCCTAGCCCCGCCCCTCTCCCAATTCCAATATAAACAAACCCCTTCTGGCATTTTTTGGGAGAGCACACCACCAATCAAACCCACCACCATGTCAATAAATGCCTACAACTCCACGTGTCTCCAGCAATTCTGGACTCTTTGTGTAAGTCAAGACCCCCTGTTTCACCAGCCCACGGAACCTGCTCTCTCTATATACTCCTGTTGCAGCCATCTTCAGAGCACCTCCCCACTGCAGCAGCGATCCGTACACCGCCTTCCCTGGGCCTCTGGGGACTCAGCCATGGCCGCGGTACACTAGTGTGACCCCTGCCCCGTGTCTCGCTGGCACACTAGGCCCCGCTTTCTCCGGCCCAGCCGTCTACGGGCCTCTCTCTCTCTCCTCTGTAACCGCAGTTCAAGAGACTACATCACCTCTGCACCACTCAACTGAACAGTGCATCTCGGGACTGCCTCTGTGCTCTGGCTCGCTCCTGCACAGCTGCCCGTGACCCCGATCGTGAGTTTTGACCCACAGGAGGTGTTTGATTCAATCTGACTTCTCTGGAGGTGTTAATTTCATTATCCTTCTCATTCTCTGGCTCATTTTGTATTCACATGTGTCTATCTTGCACTCCCTGCAACCTCTATCTGTAGAAATGCTTCAATATAAGTGTTTCCTCTCTCTTTCTGTACTGCCTTTCCTTATTTTGTTCATGAGTATTGGACATCATTCATGGATTTGTCACTCAATTATACATCACCTTTGAAATGTGGTTCCTTCATTCTTCAATGAAGTAAACTTACCTTCATGGTTTGGTGTTAAAGGTATCTACTAGGGGTATCTTCACACTATATCCAAGGGATTAAAGGTGTGTATTAACTGTTGAGCCACACCACACCTAGATTTTTTTCTGTAAATAACACAGTAGCAGGTTTCCCTGTCTGATCAACTCTCTTGAAATATTTCTTGCCAGGCAGTGATGGGGCATACCTTTAATTACAGCACTTGGGAGGCAGAGGCTGGCAGATTTCTGAGTTTAAGGCCAGCCTGGTCTACAGAGTGAGTTTGATGACAGCCAGGGATACA
>NW_021607826.1:0-4330 GCF_004785775.1 Grammomys surdaster | reverse complement strand
GAGAATTGTATATGGCAGAATACACAGCCTTGGTGTATCTACTCATCTAGCAAGCTGAGCAGACCTCCTTGAACCCCTGAGGTCCTGGAATTAGAGCTGGATGCAGTGAAGACACAGACGTTAGAGGCTTATCAATTTACCCTTCTCCATGCCCCACTTCTAATATCTCAATGTCCATATTCAGGTTGAAGACGTTATTGAAGAATTGGTGCCTCAGTTCCCTGGATTTGGGGACTGAGGTGGTTGATATTAGGCTGTCTTTCTAGAGAAAAGTAACGGTTTTATTGGAACAAGGAGGAATCTCTAGAATTGATTAAAGAGCCGTAACCTATTGGTAGAAATCTGTATAATTGTTATTAAGCTGAAGTTGTAATTTCTTAGCCAGGCTGTATTGGTAAAACTATTCAAACAGGCCATAGCTCCTCAGACGTTCTACTATGAGAGCAATGAGCTCCTGGTCTTTCTGAGGTAGTAGAACAGCAATTGACTGGGAGGACTATTCTTTTCAATTATCCACAAAGTACTAAGAAGTGTGTGTGTGTGTGTGTGTGTGTGTGTGTGTGTGCGTTTAAGATTTATTTATTTATTTTATATAAGTACATCGTAGCTGTTTTCAGACACACCAGAAGAGGGCATCAGACCCCATTCCAGATGGTTATAAGCTGCAATGTGGTTGCCAAGAATTGAACTCAGGACATTCTGAAAGTGCAGTCACTGCTCTTAACCACTGAGCCATTTCTCCAGCTCCGAAGTGTGTGTTTCTAGCAACATCAATAGCATAGCAACATCAAGACATAGGCAAATAAAATTTAAAAATATATTTTTAGATTTAATCAGTGAAGATGATGTGTAGTTCGAACTGGAATTCTTGCTTTACAGGAATGTCGTACAGTTACAAGATCAGCTGTAATGTCTGTGAATGTTGCAAAGCTTCTCCCATGTATGTTCAGGAAGTGTCCTGTTGATAAGTAATGTGGAAGCTGCAATTATGATACTTCCTTTTCACCATCACATGTGCATTAGTGTGTGAAGTGTCCAGTCCTCTGATATGACAGTGCTGAGCATAACCGTTGCCTCCATAAACCAGTGACATCTCTTGGCTGTGGAAACCTGTCTCGAGCAGGGCCTCTTATCTATGAGGAGCAAGAGGTTTGAATCCCCCTCGGGGAGAGGAGCCACAGGTCCTGCTCCACTCAGGGATCCTATACTGGATTTGACTGTGAGATCATCAGCTCCTTGAGAAGGAAGAGAGTACGCCAAGAGACAGAGAGTTTGTGGAATTCAGTTACTTCTTTAATGATAATGCACAGCAAGCAAACACAAACACAAATGCTAAGGTTATTGCTACAACAAGATATTGTCACATTTCCTATAGGTTGCCTCTAACAATATGCATAATTAATCACAAGTAATAAGTTGCTAATAAGTTGCTAATTACCCAAAGAAATAAGGATAGCAATAGACAAATCATTCATTCATGGATTATACGACATGAGTCCTTATGTTGGTTTTGGGTTACAGGTTCAGAGTCTGGTAAGGCAGGGTCAGGCTGTGGCTTCCAGATAGTTGAATTGATAATTTGACCTCGAGGCATGCTTGACCACGAAGCTGGAGGCGTGTCTCTCGGCTTGAAGTCCAAGAGGAGCTTGACCTCGAAGTTGAAGGTGTTGGTCGCTTGGTTAACTCTTTGATGACCTGGTGCTGAGGAGGCTTTGTTCAGAGGATCGCTTTAGCCAGTCATGGCTACAAGTGTCATGAAGTGCTCCAGACAGGCTCCTCTTTTATGCTGAATTTGGAGTTACTGATGAGGTACATGGCAGATAACCACTCGTGTCTGGTTATCTCAGCACAGCTTCATTTCCAGACTTGCCTTTACAAGTACCAGACATGTCCAGACATGTCTTACAAGTTTCCTATTACAAAATGGAGTTGGTCCTGTTTAAGGGCCTGCTCCTTACAAAATCCCTTGAGAATGTCTATTGCTTGTTGCCACTATGTGCCACTATCTTCAGGGCTCTGATTCTTGGTGTTATTGTGAATCACCAAGCCCTCCTCATTTGGCAAACCAATAACCATACTCTCAGCAACATACTGCTTATTTCTCTCTGCTTCTGTTTCCTTAGATCCTTGCTATTCACAGGCCATTCAAACTCATCCACTTTTACAGTGAGGCAAACCTCATTTGTAGCTGCAGAGACTGGGTTTCTTTTTCCCTACAGTTTTGTCTAAATTGTGGTACTGGATTTCAAAGTCTTCCTCTTTTACTGACATTGATGCCTACTATGAACATAATCAGTAATATTTTATGGGAAGGGATTAGTATAAGAGTCTCACACATTTTAGTCTCAAATTTCTGGACTGGCTTTCTGCAGGTTTCAGTAAAAAAATTCACTGGGTTGTGACTGTAGAGGGAAAAATTATGGATACTGGGTATATAGAATTCTTTTTAGACATATAAAGTATTCTTTAGGCTTTCTTTATAAAGACATGGAGGCATGAAGCAAGTTAAGAATGTGGACAGACTGGCTAGAATGCAATTTAGCCAGGTGGAACCAAGCTGAGAATCATAGTGACAGGGCAAGGCCGAAGTAACAGGGCAGGACCACATTCTTGAGAAAGATAAGCGTACAGAGAGTTTTCACCTGACCCTGACTCCCGTAGGTTGGGTTCCTTTGGAATGTTCCACTATTTTTATGATACACCACCCTAGCAACCCCTCACCCCCTTCCCATTCCTTGGTTTGTGGTTTTTCCCTATAAAAACTCCTTTCAAACTGGCAGTCGGGGTCAATTCAGCTCCTGTGTGGGCATACGAATTGACCGGCAGCTAGTTGTCATGCCCTAATAAACAACCTCGCAAATTGCTCCGGTACTTGGTGTCTCGAGCAGATTACTGGGTGGTCGCGACTTTCTGAGACTTGAGAGAGGGTCTCCCCTCTGTGGAGGTCTTCATGACAAAGTATATTTTTTATGATTCATTATACATAAAGACATCAAAAGGCTACCATTTCAAAGGGAAATGAGTGATTGTGATTAACTCTGAGTTTACTGGTCAGAGTGAAAGAGTATGCTTGAGGTGTACTGGTTAGGAATATAAGTGTGGGGGCCTCTTGAAAGATTACATCTGGCTAGTAACAATTCACACACACACACACACACACTCATGCACACATGCAGGAACACAAATCTACTTCGATATCACTCAGTAAGTATTTCAGCACTGGTGGTAGGTGTGTGAGGGTTATCCCGAAGGAAATACTGCAGCACCCAGGGAAAAGTGTCCCAGTTGAAGTTAAGAGCTATGAAATAAAAGGTCTCCTGGCAGTCAGAAGCCAAGTTAGACCATGAAGCCCCAGAGGACAACAAACCACAAACAAGAGATTGACTGGGAAGAATGCTGGAGGGAGGCTGCCTCTGTTCAGGTGAGAAGCAGAAGAGAAATGAGTGGGAGGCAGGCTTTGTATAGGGTTTCTTTGTGGGGGTAGGATTTTCAGGAGTGGAAATATCTCAGGTTGGAGATTAGTGGGATTTTAAATCTTGAGCTTGAATGAGCTCAAGGATTTCTGTGTCTTTTAAAGCTGAAAACCGGGAAGCAAACTATAAAATTTACACTACAGACTCAGTAGCTAATGTTGGGTGAAACTTCTAGGTTCTGACTGAAGAGGAACTTTGGAAAATTTGTCCTCCTGGTTGAGAGAGGCTAATTAACATTCCCTGGTCAGAGGACACTGGTTGGATTAACAGAAGAGGAGGAAGGGAGAGGCTGATTAACATTCCTCAGACCTTGTGAAAGGGAACCCACCTGTGGGTGGGGAAGGCGGGGAGCATATAGACACATTCCACAGGATGGACCAACCCTTGGCCACCTACAAACAAGGGAAGTCCTTGCCACCTCATTCCCTAAAGACCATCAGTTTAAAAATTCACAGTGTTCTGCCTATCATATTGTGCCTAATGGATGCTGCCCTAAGGACTGTATAAAAGCTCACTGAATGAGCAGCATGGGGACACCTCTCCTTTTGGGGTACAGGGTGGCCCCAGCATGCTGGAAGATTAAAGATTCCTCTTGCATTTTGCAGTGATCTCTTGTGTCACTCACGTGGTTCTTTCAGGTTCTTCAGTAAATTAAGGTTCTTCTCCTTAGAGTCTTACATGACCACAGGGTGGTTTGTTTTAGGAATATTCAAGTACTGTACAATTTTGGAAAAACATTTATTGATAACAATTACCTCAATCCACTGAACACAATAAAGATTAAACTGTGAGTGTTTCATAAAGTTGGATTTTAAAAGTAAAAGGCCTAGAGTAGGATCAAACATACAGTGTAGAGT
>NW_021607825.1:0-14852 GCF_004785775.1 Grammomys surdaster | reverse complement strand
TGCATAGTATATTTTCAAGAGTGGTATTGCTGGGTCTTCAGGTAGATATATTTACATTTTTCTGAGGGACCTTCAAATTGATTTTCAGTGTGGTTTCAGCTTTTTGTAATCCCACCATTAATGGAAAAGTTTTCCTTGTTCTTTACATTTTCACCAAAATGTAGTCTCACATTCTTAGCCGTTCTGATTGTTGTAAAGTGGAATCTCGGGTCATTTTGATTTGCTATTCTCTGATTACTAAGGACTTTGAACATTTCTTTAGGTAATTCTCAGCTATTTGAGATTCTTGTGATTTCTTTGGTTAGTTCTATACACGATTTTTCAATAAGGTTGTTTGGTTTATTGGTGGTTAGCTTCATTTGTTCCTTGTATATTTTGGTTACTAACCCTCTGTCAGATATGGGGTTAGTGAAGATTTTTTCCAATCTGTGTATTTGCAGTTTAAATTCTCAAATGGTCAAATTGATTGGACAAATTTTAGACAAGATTAAGTGAGATAAATTTCCAGTATGACTTTTATCTGAAGTAATGAAAAAATCTACTACTAGAATATTGCTGGCATTTAAATAGCTGATGGAGGAAACTGAATAAGATTTATTCGGAGATGCATGCTCCAAGATGCATGTTCCAGTAGATGACATTCACCCAAAGATGATGTGAATAATTCCAATTGTTATTAGACAGAACTTAAAGAGTTTGAATGCAGAGGTGATAGTGGTGTTAGCAGAATTCTTGTGCAAAAATGATTTATATTTTTGAAAAGATGCAGCACTAAAATATTACATAAAACATTTAATGAGTTTCAGTTATTCCTGAAGGAGATTAATAAAATAGGCAATAGTGGCCATCTCTATGTATCACCACATAAGAACTTGCATATGCATAAAAGGTTTTGAGAATTTTTATATTTTAAAAGTTTCATTTCTTTTTTTATTGGATATTTTATTTACATTTCATATGTTATCCCCTTACCCTACCCCCTCACCCACCCGGGAACCCCCCATCTCCTTACCCCTCCTCCTTCTTCTCCGTGGATGTAACCCCCACCTACCCCCCCACTCCCACTTCCTCACCCTCAAAATTCCCACCCCCGGGGGCGTCCAGCCTTCATGAGGTCAAGGATCTCTCCTTCCACCTGTGCCCAGCAGGGCCCTCCACTCTTACATATTCAGCTGAAGCCCTGGATCCCTCCATAAGTGCTCCCAGGCTGGTGGTTAGGACCCTGGCAGCTGTGGTTGGTTGGTATTGTTGCTCTACTCATGGTGCCACAAACCCTTTCAGCTCCTTCAGTCCTCACTCTAACTCCTCCATTGAGAACCTCATGATCAGTTCAATGGCTAGTTGTGAGCATCTGCCTCTGAATATGTCAGACTCTTGAAGGCCTCTGAGGAGACATCCATATCAGGCCCTGAAAGTTTCATTTCTAATAGATAGATAGAATGACATACAGACATACAGATAGATAGATAGATAGATAGATAGATAGATAGATAGATAGATAGATAATAGATAGAAACAGAGATACCAAGAGAGAGAAAGAGAGAGAGAGAGAGAGAGAGAGAGAGAGAGAGCGAGCAATGGAGAGAGAGGAGAAGAGACAGAGAGAATATAGATGAAGCAGAAGTAATCTTGGTGGCATACGATATTCTTATACATAAAGGCACTTGTAAGAGAAATGGAAAGAAGACTCAAGGTCAGATATCTAAACATAGACCAAAATAAATAGGAGGTAGTAGGGGTTCACAAAATATACATTCCAAAGCTCCATAGGTAGGTCATAGAATTGGGAAAATTTCATTCCTGAATAATATTTTAACAACCCATTAATTTTGCCCATTGTAAGGCTCAGACTTTTGTCATTTTCAGAATGTATTTTCAGTATTAACCAGGAGGGCCTGTATTCACTATGTTTTCTTTTTAAAAACTCTCATCCAGATTTTCTGTGGGTCTCTTCTCATATTGATATACATGGTTGACAATCATAAGAAAAGACTAAGATGCTGCCATGACAGTCTTCCATTCCTGTGGTCTGTTTATGAGTGAGAGAACTGACACAACCATGGTTAGTAGAAATTGGTCCTAGAGTCCTTTCCACCTCAAATAGTAGTAAAGACATCATGATCATTCTGATCCTAAATATTTGTGAATTTCATATTTTATGGCTGACAATTTCTTCTGAATAATAGTGGCAGAGGAAATATGGTTTTTAGTGGAACCCATAGAATCAATGCTATTCCTGGGTTGCTTAACATATGGTAGAATCCTTCTAGACATAACTGGGAATTGCCAATGTTAAGAGTCATTCATATATTAAATATGTTATTATGTCAAACTCACAACCTGTTACCATGATCTCTGACTATCTATGTGCAACCACGTAAACCAAGCTGTCTAGCCAAGTGAAAATACTAATATTTCTGTGTTTCATTAGTCTGAAGTTGTCTGGAAATTCTGAGATAAACTAAAAATTAACTATCTAAAATTTGCTTAGATAAAGTTGGGCAAAGCCTGTAACTCAGCAGTTGATAACACAGTGAGTTTGATAAGAAGGTTATACTGTTGTGTAAAAACATTTTAGGGGATGACAAATCTAATAATTCTTATGCATTTTTCCATAAGTGACAAAGCTACAACAAGCCAGGTGTTTGATTTCATATAGATCTAAGGAGGATGTCAAGAGCTGTTTAGGAGAAGATAAAACTAGCAGGTGATTTTCATGAGATTGTACTGCCATGGACTAAAATCTATGACAGATAAGCTTTTTTAAGCAAGACCAAGGAGATGACATTTAAGGAAGTATTTCAGCTATCAATATGCCTTTCTTTTTATATACATACACACACACACAAACACACACACATATGTATATGTGTTTGTGTGTATTATATTACTTTTAAATGAATAAAAATAAATAAATACAGATATATAAATGTGGGGAAAATTTAGAGGACTCCACAGTGGTGGGGCCTTGGAGTGGCTTTCACGCTGCGGATTGTCCCACATTCGGGAGTAACCCTATGGTCCCAGTGTCCTGGAGGCTTTGGCAGTGGCAAGCCCCTATGACATGAGGAAGTCCTTGGTTCCAGAAAGGTTTATTGTCATGGCGTATGGTGGATGGATCTAGGCATACCCCCCCAGAACTCAGGGCAGTCTCGAGTCATATAGGGAGGGAGAAAGGGGAAGGATGGGGAGGATCTGGGGGAGGCATGCTTAATTTGCTCTGCCATCTGGCCTTCATTAGTATGTAAATCCCTAGGGCCTGAGGCCTATAGTCTGGCCTATGAGACTGAACAATGTAATTCGATGAAGATATGACTGCTTTTCAGGATCCTGGATTCTGGGGGGTGCTGAACTCCTGCCAGTACTCACACAGAGTCTCGGTGTTCTAGGTACCTGCTCAACCATGAACCAGGATACCCTTATGCAGTCCCACATATAAATATATATTATGTTTTATGTATATATATATATATATATATATATATATATATATATATAATTTGATTATTCACTATTCATATGATTCTAGATTTGATTCTAATATTTTCAGAAAGAAAATTTTTAGAGAGAGTCTCATTTACTATAAAGATAATAATTTAGAGTCAACTATAGAATGTATTTACTCATAATAATAAGAAAAGTGTACATATTAAGAAATACAATGTTTCATAATTACACTAAAAAGAGAAATAGAATTTATATGTTATAGGAAACACATTTAGTTCAAAAATAAAGTCACTTGTTTGCACCATGTTAATGCAAAGCTTTGTGAAACTGTTACTTTGAACATACAATGTGCACTTTCTAATAAAACCATGCTAGGTACTTAATATCAACATCCTTCTCTAATTCCTGTTCTATATTTAAACTATGGTGTAATTTTCTATAGAAATTTTTTGGATACAAATTCAAAAAGACCATAGAAAAGAAATAAATGGTTGAATATTTTATTTTGGGGAGATTTACTCCATCTGTTTATCTATACATACATACATACATACATACATACATACATATATACATACTTGCATGCATGCATGCATGCATCCATCCATCCATTCTTTACATGGATGTATGTATGTAGGCAAGCATCTCTGCATATATGTAATCTTGCATGAATACTTGTGGCAGATGGAATATTTGAATATTTATGTGTCTGTGCATATTTGCATGTATAAAGCATCTTTAATCCTTTTTATTTCCTTCGTCTCTTGTTAATAAGGAGATAACCAGCTTAGGCAGACTAGTTTATGGCTGATTCACCTGAGAAAGTTGCACCAGCAATAAATCCTTTCACTTAATTCCCTGCTACTAAACAGTATGTTCTAATTGCCAGATATTAGCACTTATTACAGCACAAGTAATTAAGAATTAAGAAAGAGTTAAGTTTTGAGCCCATAATGAAGTGTGGAACTGTAAAAAAGAGTTAAGTTCTTAATTTGATATTTAAAAGAGCCTTAACACAAGTGCTAACACCTGTTTAAAATCCAGATCCTGCCACAAATTCGTCTCTTGCTAACATAACATCATAAAGAACTGCAGCTAATTTCCATATGTCTCTTAAAATGTCCGGAACTTGACTTCCAAATTAAGGCTGTAATTTCCAATATTGGATTGATTTCTAGACAAGTCCATGATCAAGTCTGAATATCTGGTCACATTTAATAATAATGCAAGAGGCATTATAACTTCTCTTTTTTATTCTCTATTCCACAAAGTCCAAAACTTAAGGTAAGGTAGTTTGTCCTATCAGGGGTATAGGTAAGCAATGGTGGGTCTGGAACTTATGTCCAATAGAGCTTCCCAATCACCATTGTCAGGGACTCAACAAGCTCACAGGTCAGCATCATTCTTTGTCCTGGCATCAGCATGACTCACTCATCACTCTGGCAACCACTATCACATTTAACATCCTGCAGAAATACACACAAACATGCCCTCTTCCCCATATTTAATACCTGATTGGGATCATGGCTTATGCCAGTAAGTGGATACTACTCTTTCACCTACGCATAAGTATGCCTAGTTCTAGAGTGCCATAGACACTCAGCAGAAAGTTCCTTGGCATCCAAATTTTTTAAAAATGTAACTACATAAAAAAATAAAAGAAATAAAATTTAAATAAATTTAGGTGTTCTATGTTATATGTCCCCCTTTTTTATTTAATGAAGTTATTGTTTTAAAGTTCCATGGGCCCATTCCACATTCTCTTTGTCCTTAACAATTATATGGAGTCCCTGCAATATGGGCAATGTTAAATTGCTGCTAAAATGTCTTAAATATTCGACTGCCATAGCCAGTTCCATTTTATGTTTTTTGTTTGTTTGTTTTTCTTTTCTTTATTAACTTATTGGGTACCTTATTTACCTACATTTCAGATGTTATCCCTTTTCCCTATTCCTTGTCCCCAGAAAGCCCTTAAACCATCCTCGCTCCTACTATTTCTATGAAGGTGTTCACCCAACTGTCTACACACCCCTACCTCTCCTTTCTCAGATACTCCCTGACTGGGGGCATCCAGTCTTCAAGGGACTATGGCCCTCCTTTCCCACTGATGCCTGACAAGTCCATTTTCCTCTCAAAATACAGTTAGAGGCATGAGTCCCTACATGTGTGTTATGAGGCCAGCTGTTTAGAAACAGGGAGCTATGGTAGGTTGGTATTCCTGCTCTTCCAATGGGTCCACAAGCCGTGATACTCCTTCAGTCTTCTCTTTAACTTCTCCACTGAGAAACCTGTGATCATTTTGATGGTTAGCTGTGACCATCAGCATCTGTAGTTGTCAGTCTTTGGCAGTGCCTCTCAGTGGATATATCAGGAGGTATATCAGGGTCCTGTCATAATATAGGATATAGAGCTTGATTATGCTAGCCTTTTTTGTACTAGAACTATTTTTATTTTTTCCCATCATGTTAAAGTTTTTGTTTATGAACATCAACATTTTAGTAGAAAAAAAGTACATGGATTAAACCTGAAAATTGACCCCCAGTCTGAGGTATTAAATTAACAGGATGGCAAGCCAAGGATGGCTAAGATTCTGCACAGAGCCTTACCAATCTAAGACAGAAGCATGTTGCTTTTGTTAATGCATATTGTATGATGGGTAAGGAAAGCATTATTTTCAGAATGACCTAAGACAGGCTCAGTCTTGTTTTCAGATCACTTGTAAACCATAGGCACAATTCCTTAACACCATTTTTTTTTTGTTCTGTATTTCAAGTGCTTCTCTAAATAAGAGAAAGCATTCTTTTCTTAATAGTAAATACTGTCTCTCAAAATGTCTCATGTCAAATCATAGATTGCTCTATACTTATTATACTTATGGTCATGATAATTTTCCTCCTCAAATAGAAACACCTTTAATGAAGTCCTAGTTTTTAATAGTTGAATTGTATTTCTGTGTGTAAATCAACCACAATACTGGAAAAAGACTTGGATGTGAGCAATGCTGTCATGTAATTTCAAGTGCTCATTTTGATGGATTAGACAGAAAGCACCATGAAAAGTACAGTTGTAATCCTCAGAATTTTCCATATATATCAGCCGTAAAGAGAGTATGGTAATTGTAACACCATGAAGCTTTTAGATTTGATCTGGTATCTCTGTTTGTAGATTTATCCTCAGTAATCCTGAACAAACAAAGAATGTACCTCAAATTGAGTCAAAGAATTCAATACTTTTAATGTCTTTGGTAAGCATGGGCAGACTCTGCTAGATCAATTGTTTTTCACCCTATGGGAACCAACACACCAACTTTGGAGGTAAAATATAACCTATTCATAGAAACTTTTGTATACAGAGGTTTATGTGTAACAATTCATAACAGTAACAAAATGGTTGCACCTAAGATATAGAGTGAAAATAATTTTATGCTTTGTAGACACTAATTGATTCTATAAAATGATACAACTTTAAGAAGGTTAAGAACCACTTGCCTGCGAATAGTCAAAGTGGTTATTCAATAACACTCAATCACTTCCTAGCAAACCTTCTGATTGATGGACCATAAGCTGTGAATATCTACTTGCAACCAGTTAGTCTATGTTAACTGTTGTGAAAGTTAACTCTTATATTTCCTCCAAGCCCAACTGCCATAAAAATAAAACTCAGACTCAAAATATTTTTACAATTTTCTTGGCTCTATACTTAGGCGGAGTTCTTTATAGGACATAACAATAAAACTGAGTTATTTTCATTTACATTCTGCCACATGGCTGGTCATCTCTGCTTTCTCCAATGTCGGGCTCTTTCCTAGAATACTTTTTGACTCCTGGGTATCACAATTTACTGCTTCTTACAAGCTAAAAAAATTTTAATTGATAGGTGCCAAATTCGTATCAACACAAAACATTCTTTCTACACTCTGGACATAGGCATAGAATCCCATTTTTCTGTATCTTTGTCTGCCATGAAAATCTTGTAGTTTCTTGATGTGCTGAAAATAAACTTTAGTAAGTTTGCTTTGAGTTCAAGGAGGGCTGAATCTCTAACCAAGAGAATGTGATTCAATGAGTTAGCAGGGAAGTTATATCTCTCTATATGAAAATTTTCGATTAATTGGCATATTAAGGGGATTTGAGGACTTTTCGAAAACTCACAATTTGCCTAGAAGCTGTTCTATACATGCCTTTTGAGATCTCAGTAAGAAAAGCATTCATATGAAAACTCCACTTATGTGACATAGACTTGTGTACCTTACTTGGTTCTTAATATGGGATGTACTAAACTTCTTTGTATTAGGAAATAGGACAGCATGAAATGAGGTATTGAGATAGACTGTCTGACAGATAACAGACAGATGTCTTTCTGTTGAACAGGGAATCCCAGAGGAGGAGGATTCCATATAATCAGCTGTTGGGAAATCATCAACTCATCTAAAAGATGCTCTCTATGGTAGTCATTTTGTTTGGACTTTCACCTTCTAGTAAATAGCACATCACTTTTCCTTTGCATATAAGACAGGAAACACTTCTTTTCCTCTGAGCAAATGAGGCTTTTGGAGAGGACTTTGATGAACATACACTATGTAGGACCAGACTCATTACACCAAAGTGTCGTGTTTCCATTAACAAAATATGATTGTAATCTGTAGGAAAATAACAAATTGGAATAACATAGGGGATTATCTCTAGTAGCTTAATATTGAAAGCAATCATTAATAAGATCTTATTGTATAGTAGAATGCTGAAAGCTTTTATCCTTTGACAAAATTCTGGTAGTTAATAAAAAGAGAGTTCTCTGTGTTACTCTTACCCCAATCAATATATGGGTATTGCAATTGAGCAGCACAGACACAAGCCTATTTCCCTGCACAACAGATCACTATGCAAAAATACATATTTTGAATGGGAAGGTTCAGAGGTTAGAATAAGAAACAGGGAGGAAGTAGAATATATTGTTATGTAGAATGAAAAATACTATGGCCCATGACTTATATTCATTAAGTTGATTTTAGCATATGTGATTGTAATATTCATAGCTAGGGAGTTGCTCTGTCACCCCATATTGGCTTTGAAAGTTGAATAGTTGGGAATTTTACTAGAATCCCCATATTAAATCATAATGCTATATTGCAGGTTGGCATAGAACATGTGACAGAGTTTGTAACACTAAAATTACATGAATTGAGTAGCCAGCTTCCATACATGATTGGAAAATTCAATACATATTAGAAACAGTTTCTTCATGGCAAGATATACATCTGGGTAAAAACATTAATAGTAGTAATTTAAGCACAATCAAACACTGAATTACAAGAGCCGAGATTTAAGTTATACAAACAGAGAAAAATTCTCAGTATACCCTGAGCTAAATGTATGAATCTCAATTTCATAATGGCTAATATAATTTGATGAGCTGATGAGCAAAAGACAGAGACTATTGCAAGTTTTTATTCCTTAGAAGTCAACCCATATTCTAATAGTTGGCTCCATATCAATGTACGCAGAAGTGCCTTAAGAAATTCATTTTTACCATTTTGAAATTGTTACAAAAATGAGATTGTTGTGTTAGAAGGAGTCTGGATGTAGCAGGTCTTCATGTGGACAGTAGGGGCTATGATATTTCCTGGACTCACCAAAGAAAGCAGCCCATGGAAGCCTTGGGATTTGTTCTATGGCTGCAAGAGTCCAAGTGAGGAGTTAAGAAAACCGCTGTTGAGAGGGTACTCATCAAGGTTTCAGAGTCTTATTTTGTATATTGGCTGGAAGGCTGGTCAAAAGGACCATGAGAAGCCCACCTGTAGGCCCTTAGAAGTTGGTGTGACTGCTCCTGGGTAAGGGGACTTTCCTGACAACTGGAAGGGAAACCTTATAAATCATTTGTTGTTTTTGAAAAGTTTGAGTATCTGGTAGCAGGAAGAGAGGGACCGTGTTGCTAATTGACCTCTCTGAATGAGGTTATGCTTAATCTATTTGACAACATGTAGCCCACATGGTGGAGGTCTCTGTGCCCTGCATCTGCATTGGGAAGCAGAAGTGGTGGCAGTGGTTTGTGGCATTTGCAGGGTCATAAATGGGGGAAGTCTACATGTATCACAGCTCAGTTGCTTGGGCACACATGGGTGGTCAGTAGCAATTCCTGACTCTTGGCATCAATATTGTGTTATAAGCAGTTCAATCATGACTGATTTTGCCAGACCAACACATACCCACTATGGAGAAGCAAGGAAGAGACAAAATAGGAAAAATAGAAAAGCAGTCCGAGGTCTCTGTCCTTTATATTGTCTCTGAAATAGATGTCAGGTAGTCACTTGCACCACCACACACTGGTGAGGCACACACTGGGACAGTATGGGATTTACCATGGCCATAGGCACAAGAGGGTCCTTTTCTTCTAGGTGTGATTTCATTGCTAAATTTGAAGACTGACAGTAAAACTACTTCTAACACCAATAGAGATTATGTACATGAACTTCTAAGTGGGTAGATAGAAGGTGAGAAATGACAGGAAAATTTAGGGAAAAAAGGTTGGATTTCTCCATACATTCAACACTCATATGTTTATATTAAATAAATATGAACATATATTGTATATGAGAAATGAAACAATGATACCACCAGCAAACAAATGCTTTAGCAAGTATATAATACATTATACAAGCTAAGAAGACACTGTGATAATATGTAAATAATTTAAGCATTATGTTCTTAAATAAATAACTAGTATATTATTTATTTATTATGATGAAACTCTGTATTTGCGTAAATTCATATCAGGGATTGAAAGACATATTTCATTTTAAAATCCGACATCTTCTTTGTGGTAAACATATATATATATATATATGCATATATATATGGATTTATAATTTATAATAAATTTATAAATTATATAAATTTAAAATATTATAGTATTTTATTATAATGTCATGCAATCATTTGTACCACCACACACTGGTGAGGCAAACATTGGATAAGTATGGGGTTTGCCATGGCCACAGTCACAAGAGGGTCCTTGTATATATGCATGTGTGTATATATAAAAATATGTGTGTGTGTGTACATTTAAACCATAAAATAAATGCTCTTGAAGAAAATTAAAAACAGATCACACAGAGTCATCAAAGTCAGCAAGAATGTGCACATGAAATATGTGAGCCATAATTAGTAAGTCCAGGCAGGAATGAAATTTTTCTTCAATGTAGCTAGGATTTATCCACTAAGAGACAGAAACAGAGCAACAACAGGAGTGAGACTATACCCCAGATTGGCAGCGTGTATTTCCTGGAGTACACATTCAGCTTCATTGCTTATAAAGGAAGAATGAGGGAGAGGGAATTGATAGTCAAATCAGAAGCTGAATTTCTCTGCTTCCAGCTACCTGCTCCCAACATGTATAAAAGATTCTGTCCCTAAGTGAAGCTCAGGCATTAAAGAGTGTGCTCATTGACTTTGACATGTTGTACTGGGTCTTCTACAAGGGAGCAACTTGCTTTCCAGTTCTATTTTGCGAGGGAGGCTAGGGATGTGTTCATCCATTCTCAAATTTGGTCATCAAAATGCTATGTTAATAAGTGTTATCAGCAGCCACTCTTGTAACCTCTGGTAATTTGCAGTTGTAAGAGTCAGAGTCCCCAATGCTCCTGGCATTGAAGGCTCTTTCTAGACAAAGAAGTTACCATTCTGTTGCTGTGTAAGCCACACATGTTCCACAATCCAATTTTGGTTTACATTTTTATTGTGAATTCGCAAATACCAGCTTCTAGAGAATGGTACTTCATCCACGTCAGTCCATTCCTTTCTGTAAAATAAGGGGAGATATGACCTTGTTGAGGACATCAACATGTCATTAGCTGATAGTATCAGCTTGGGGATATAGACTCACAAAAGATGAATTTGCACAGTATTCTTCTATTTCTCATTTATTAGTGGATATTTAGCAAGTTATCATTATCTCTTTATTTGCATGCTGTGTTTAAAAACCAGAACTGAGAGATAGGTCATTGTTATTTCATAAAAAAATATTTTGCCTGTCATACCCTGCATAATAAAACCCTAGCATCTGTTTAGATTCCAGAAATCTGGTGGAGTTTTGTGCAAAACACAATGCATGTGCGAAAGCAGCAATCTCCCATAAAATGAGGGGTTGTTGAGAATGTGCATGTCACCTAAAAATACTTTTCAAAGGTAAATGTCTTTATATATTTTAGTATTATGTAAATACTCTTAATTTAGTATAAGAATCTATGTATTTTCAGAAAATGTCCCCAAAAAATATTCAGAAAAGACATCCAGTTATCTTTATTGTAGCTCACTCATAGACAATGATATATTCAGAAGCTCTACAATGCAAGCATTCAATAAATACACAGGTGAAAACAGACATAGGAACATTCTGATCAGGAACAAGAAGAAATATTTTCAAGGTAAGAGACACAAGTAGAAAGACTGAGAAAGAAACAGAGGATCTCATATAAGTCATTAGGATGTAGGGCCAAGGAACCAGAAATAGGAACAGTTCAAAGGTACCACAGAGTTGCCTTCCTCTTTCTCAACGTAGATACTGGAACATCACAAAGAGTCAGATTTTAGCTGCATTTGAAAGATCAGTGTGAGTCTGGAAGGTACAGAGAGAAATGTATTCTTCATGTCAAACGACTGGGTACCAAGTACAGAGACCCAGGACTAAATTCAGTCACCTAGTTACACTGATTTACTGTTCTCTGGTCAAAATAGACAGTGAGGAAGGTACAAGTGCGTATTTCCTATCATACCCTTTTGATTTTGCTGCTTCTAACTCCAAACCCAGGGAGGGGGGGTAGAGATTATTCAGCAGAACTGATGGATATCTCCCATGATACAGCAGGCTTTGATGTTCATAACTAGATATGAGGTCTCTCCCCTGATAGGTTCTGATTCCATTGTCTATTTGAATGGTAAAACTTCGTCACTCAGAAACAAGAAAATCAAGTAAATATACCTTCAGGGAGTGAAGTTCTCAGTCAGGCTCCTTGCTATATTCCAGGACTTATCTGTTCCTTTGTATTACCAAAGCCCAACTGTGTGGTTAAAAAGAAAAAGAAGTGTAGTTCTGGATATTAGAAGAGACAGGGTCAGTGGAAACTGTCAAAGGTAGTGACTGTTTCAGAGCCTCCGTGCTCTGATTCCTCTTCTCCTGTTTCC
Source organism: Grammomys surdaster (assembly GCF_004785775.1). NCBI lineage: Eukaryota > Metazoa > Chordata > Mammalia > Rodentia > Muridae > Grammomys > Grammomys surdaster. The sequence goes on along the minus strand of NW_021607825.1, from coordinate 2,229 downwards.
TGTAAAAGTACTGTCATCTTAGGAGAAATACAGGTATCACATTTGGGTTGTGCCTTACTTGTCTCAGTCATTCCTGTGTCTTATACAAAGATTCCTGATTTCAAGCTTTAGTTACTGAGAGAGACGAGGTGTGTGCTGCACTGTACATCCTTAGGTCACACTGTGAGCAATGCTTTGTCAGTAAATGTACTCAGCTGTGAAATATGCACTCTCTAAAAATTCAAAATGTAACGTAGAGACAGAGATCCTATCATACCCAGATAACAAGCACTGGGACACTGACCCTGGCAGCTGTTACTATTAATGTTCAGATGTAGAAATATCCAACCTCTTTATTTACACTGCCATTGTCCTTTTACAATTACAATTTCTCTTACATGTTTATTCTTCATGTCAGTACTTCTCTTACTAACAGTTTAATTCTGTTGATTTCTTTGAGGAAATTAGTACATCATGTCCTTATGGTGGCCAGATGGGAATTAAATCCTGAAAGAGAAATAAGTGTTTTGAGTAATTTTCACTGTGTTTTGTACTGTAGAATACCTAGAGACTGACAAATACCCCTTTATTAGAGTAATAGCTTTAACAATATGGTCTTTGTGGTATTTTATAGATATTTAAGAAAATATAATACTTTTGTGAGTTATTATTTTAAATAGTAAAAACCTTGCTACAGTATATATTTCAGAATATCTCTGGGTATCATTGCAAATATACATAAAATAAAGATAAAACATCCACAGTATATGAAATGTTTTCTCAAAATTGAAATTGTAATTATATTATTGTGTTTTATAAAGACACTCCTGAGATTTTATACAAATTGATTGTATATTGAGCAGGGACTGAACAGAATATTTTACATTGGATTGCCAGCATCTAATTGTGGCTACACTGTTAAATGAATGTACTAGGGTGTGCTACAATAAGAGCATACAAGGGATTCACTTTGAGAAGCAGACACAGGCACGAATCTATTAGACAGCAGGGAGAAATAATTGCAAAATAAGGTTCACTCTCAAAAATCTTCACAAGAACCCCAGACTCTCAGACAACTGGCTTAGATCTAAGAAGAATGAGCCATAAATGGGACCAAAAATCACATGTCACTAATTTGCTCTCTGTTTGTCACTGTGGACAGAAACGAGTGTAAAAACAGACTACCCATTATTCACTTTCAGTTTTATGCTTCAGTGAGGTAACCAAGGGAGGGGAGGAGGGATGACTCAGCAGCTCCAATGTCCCTGCGAGAAGTGAGAACTTTCTCCTGATTGGATCTGATTTCATTCTCTATTTGAATACAATACCTCCATCAATCAGAAGCAAGGAGAGCAAATAAATTTCTCTGCAGGGAGCAGTTTGATCAGTCAGATTGCTGGCTATATTTCAGGACTTATCTGGTCCTGAAATATAGCCCAATCTGACCATATGGTACAAAGATAAGGAAGAGTACTTCTGTAACTGACAGGAGATTGAAGCAGAAGAGTCCTACATGTGCAGTGATTATTTCCCATTTCTTTACTCCTGTATATGTACTGGGGTCAAGGTGTTTGATTTCTTTGATGAATCAATGCACCTTGTCCCAATAGTGTACAGGTTGGTACTGAATACTGATAAGACAGAAACGGACACAGCGATTTTCATTGTGTCTGTGTCCTAGTGGAAACCAAATCACTTAGTCTTTTCATGTTATTTGCATTCTGACTTTAGCAAGCAGATCTTCCTGGGAGATCTTGGAAATTTTCTAAATATTACTTCTTTGACTAGAGTATTCCTGAGAGAAGTAAACAACTTAAAGTTGTATATGTTTCAGCAAATGTCATAGCCTCTTTGCACTCACACATTAAATATTCCACGTACACCATATACTTTTGGTCCTTTATAGATTATATAAACAATGTATTAAACAGTGAATTCCTATTACTATTGTCCAGATTCACGAAGAATTTTTTCATGGTAACTGCGTACATGTGGCAGCACACGAATGGAAAATTGCACTTAGTGTTCCAACATCTCTTGGAAGAAGCTCTATTAAATATCAATATATGAGGAAACGCTATTTTGAGAGCACACACTACAAGCAATTGGGGAAGTAGACACAGTCACGTCACAAGTGAGCAGGCTGTGACAATTGCAAAATAAAATTTATATCCAGAATGGATCAGAAAATCATCAGACAAACTCTGGAAAATTATTTGGATCTTGGCATAAGCAGCCTGAAATAGGAAC
>NW_021607824.1:0-7113 GCF_004785775.1 Grammomys surdaster | reverse complement strand
CTGAAAGAAACATTTAAGCCTGTAGAGGTAGCAGTATAAGGAAAGGCACAGATCCCAGTTAACTAGGGCTTAAGCACCCACAACAACTCTATCTGGAACATGTAGAAGAACTGTCTGTGTACATATGTGTGTGATTTGTGACAATTGTCACGTATGTGTGTGCATGTTGATATGGCTGCCATTGGTCAACTTTAGGTTTCCTTCCTCAGGAAACATCTCCCATTAGAACAAAGACTCCTCTTTACTTTTGATTACATGTCTATGTGTGGTACCTAAGAATCCCGTGTCAGCACAGGACAGAGGTGTTGCATTTCTTGTAGCTTGAATTAAATTCAGGATAATTAATTAATTTCTTAGCTCTGAGAACCTGAAGTAGGTGTTTGTAAACAAACTCTAATCTTCATGGGCACACATAAGAAATCAGGAGTCTAATTCTTCAGATGAAAACCAGGAAACATGTGGCTTTATTTTATACATCTTTACACCCAACACCCCCTTCAAACCTGATGCCTGTTTCTCTTCTGATCCAACTTCTTTCAAGATTACTCCACTCTCTTTTTCTGGAGTACTCTTTTTGCTTTCTGCAACAGAGAGGAAAAATTAATACGTCAGTTTAATTGCTTCAGCTGTCTAAACTACAGAGGGGTTTAAGGCAAGCCACTGCTTAGTTTATGCCCCAAGTTGTCTGTGATGTCAAGCTCTTTGCCTCAGAAGTACAGAATAGCAGCAGAGAGGGGCAGGCAAAGATGCTCTCAGCTGGAACCTAACATGTGCATTCTACTCTAGTTCTTCCGAGTGCCTGTCACAATGAGGTGCTGTGCCATAGGCATTAAGGGTTCATCTTTAGTCATCCTCCATTCCTTCAGATTTCAGACCTGTGTCAGCAGCTATTCACTTCATACTTGTAATTTAAGCAGTCTTTCTCAAATCTCTGTGAGTTCATGTGTGTGCACAGGTGTCAATCATGGTCGTCCCTTTCCTCTGTAGACACCTACTTGGTTTAAAAAAACTTTCATTTATATATGCCTGTGTGTGTGCAAGTTCCCTTGTAGGCCAGAAGAGGACATCAAACTCTGTGGAACTGTAGTTAAGGGCAACTGGGAGCCACGTGAATGTGGGTGTTTTGAATAAAAAAGGACTTTGCTTTTTGTTCAAATGTGAGATACCATCTGTATCAACTTCACCCACCCTTAGGGAACAGAGGATGGGGAGGAGTTCTGTGAACTGCTGTACTCTGGACATGACAATGTTGGGCTCATGAAGTCATACAGATGGGGCTACATGTGCAAGATCAAGACACTGAAAATTGCACCAGACATTGGGTGTGTGTGTGGTTCCTGAGACAGTGTCAGCATTTGGAGTTACTTCTCTGTAGAAGCCTGCCCTACCCTTCATTGTCAAGGCTTTCTGCATACATGGGAGTGGACAGGTCTATGTGTACATGTGTGTGCACATATTTGGACCATAGATTCCTGTTTTCATGTCTTTCTCAGTCAATCTCGACCTTATTTTTTAAAGATGTACTAATCTGTTAAATGGGTGTGACTAGAAAATATCATCCCGAGTGAGGTACTGCAGACACAAAAAGGACAACAAAGTAGCTACATATTCACTGAGAAGTGGATCATTAGGCAAAGAGCTCCCAATACCCATGATACAACTCACAGACCATATGAAGCTCAAGAAGAAGAAATACCAAAATGGGGGTGCATCAGTTCTACTTGGAAGGGGACACAAAATCATGGGATGTAGATTTTGGAAGGGTTTTGGGACAGAGAGAGGAGGTGGAGAAGAAGGGTAGTGAAAGGGTGGGGGTAGTATCAGGTGTAGGAGGAGGCATGGGAGAAGTATAGAGGGTTAGGAGTTCATGGGTGTGAGGCAGCTTGGAACTCTGAACTAGAGGTATCCGTCCCAGATGCCAGTGAAAGAAGAAGTTTCCAGGACCCACTGGGGATAGCATTAGCTGAAATATCCAACAAAGGGGTTCTAGAACCCATAGAGACCATATTGAGTTAGGTATGGCCCCCCAGTTGAATGAAGGGGCCACTCACCCATCTCAAACATTTAACCCATAATTGCTCCTGTAGAATACAGGGACAATGAGTGGAGCAGATACTGCCTCACCTGGGGACCCACCCCATATGCAGACACCAAACACAGACACTATTGCTGATGCCAAGACATGCTTGCAGATAGGAGCCTGCTATAGCTGTCCCCTTAGAGGCTCTGCCAGATCCTGACCAATACAGATGCAGATGTACACATCCAACCATCACACTGAGCACAGGGACCCCAGTAGGGGAAGTAGGGGAAGGACTGAAGGAGCTGATGGGGTTTGAAAACCCATAGGATGAACAATATCAACCCGAACTCCTAGAGCATCCAGCGACTAAACCATCAACCAAAGAGTATACATGGAGTCACCCATGGCTGCACCTGCATACATATCAGAGGATTGGCTTATCTCACATCAATGGGAGGACAGGGCTGTCATCCTGTGGAGGCTTCATGCCTTAGTATAGTTGAATGCAGGAGTGGATAGGCAGCTGAGGTAACACCCTCATAGAAGTAGGGGGAGGGGAGACTATAGGCAGTTTGTGGAGAGCAAACCGAGAAGGAGTAACATTTGAAATATCAGTAAGTAAAAAAACCAATTAAAAAAACAGAAACAGAATATTTTGCCTGTATAAATGTCCCTGTCTCCAGTTCAGGCTGTGCTTGCTGAGACCAAAAGAGGGCAAATCCCCTTGAACTAGTCTGACAGATATGTGCTGGCAAGTAGGAGCTTAACCCTGAACCTGCATCCTCCAGAAGACTGGCCAAGTGATCTTACCTGCTGAGCCATCTCTCTGGTCTCCAATCTTAGTTTTGGAGACTCTCGCTAACCCTGGATCACACCCTGGTAGACTAGGCTGGCCAGAGAGCATCTCCTGCCTCTGCCTCCTTAGTGGTGGCATTACAGGCACATACCACCCTTCCCACCTGGCATATTTAGATAGGTTCTGGGAACTGAAGTCATTTAGAGCAGGAAGAATTTCTTTACTGACCAAGACGAACCTCAAGATCCAACCTTATTAAAAACAGCTATAGACCCAAACACAGATGCAATTTAATGCAGTCCATGTCGGGAGCCTAGCTGACCATTTACCTCCAAGATATTTTCAAGGTGATTTCAACATTCATGATACAATCAATAAAACCAAGAATGTATCTCCTTCCCACCAAATCATGCAGAGACATATCAAGAGTCATATACCTCTGAAAGAAACATTTAAGCCTGTAGAGGTAGCAGTGTAAGGAAAGGCACAGATACTAGTTGTCTATGGATTAAAGCACCCACAACAACTCTATGTGGCCCATTTAGAAGAACTGTGTGTGTACATGTGTGTGTGATTTGTGACAATTGTCAAGTATGTGTGTGCATGTTGATGTGGGTGCCAGAGGTCAATTTTGGTTTTCTTCCTCAGGAAACATCTACCATTAAAACAACAACACCTCATTAACTTTTGATTACATGTCTACCTGTGGGTACCTGTGAGTCTCATGCCAGCACAGGACAGAGGTGTTGGATTTCTTGGAGCCTGAACTAATTAAAGGCTATCTAATTGATGAATTTCTTAGTTCCGAGAACCTGATGTGGGTGCTGGTACCCAAACTCCAATCCTACATGGCACACATAAGAATTATGGAGTCTAATTCTTCAGATGGAAACCTATGAAACATATGGTTTTATTGTACACATCTTTACATGCCACCCCGCCTTCAAACCTGATGTCTGTTTCTCTTCTGATCCAGAGTCTTTCAGGATTTCTCCACTGTCTTTCTCTGGAGTAGTCCTCGTGCTTTCTGCAACAGAGAGGAAGAGTTAATAAGTCAGTCTAATTGCCTGAGCTGTCTAAACTACAGAGGGGTTTAGGGCAAGCCTCTGCATAGTTTATGCCCCAAGTTGTCTGTGATGTCAAGCTCTTTGCCTCAGAAGTGTAGAAAAGCAGCAGAGAGGCAGGCAAAGATGCTCTCAACTGGAACCTAACATGTGCATTCTACACTAGTTCTTCTGAGTGGCTGTCACAATGAGGTGCTGTGCCATAGGCATTAAGGGTTCATCTTTAGTCATCCTCCATTCCTTCAGTTTTCAGACCTGTGTCAGCAGCTATTCACTTGATACATGTAATTTGAGCAGTCTTTCTAAACTCTGTGTGTGTTCATGTGTGTGCACAGTTGTCAATCATGGTCGTTGCTTTCCTCTGTAGGCACCTACTTGAATTTTGGGAAAAAAATACATTTCATTTTTTTATACATGTCTGTGTTTGTGCAAGTTTTCTTGGACGCCAGAAGAGGACATAAAACTCTGTGGAACTGTAGTTAAGGTCACATGGGAGCCACTTGAATGTGGATGTTTTCAATGGAACAAGACTTTTCGCTTTGTTCAAAGGTGAAATACTATCTGAATCAACTCCATCCACCCTTAGGGAACAGAGGATGGGGAGGAGAGCTGTGAACTGCTGTCCTCTGGACATGACACAGCTGTTGGGCACATGAAGTCATACAGATGGGGCTATTTATGCAAGATCAAGACACTGAAAATTGCACCAGACATTGGTGTGCAGGGGGGCTCCTGAGGCAGTGTCAGCATTTGGAGTTACTTCTCTGTAGAAGCCTGCCTTCCCCTTCATTGTCAAGGCTCTCTGCATACATGGGAGTGGGCAGGACTATGTGTACATCTGTGGGCACATATTTGGACCATAGATTCACTTTTTCATGTCTTTCTCAGTCACTCCCATTCTTATGTTTTAAAGATGTATTTATCTGTTAAATGGGTGTGACTAGAAAATATCATCCTGATTGAGGTACTCCAGACACAAGAAGAACAACACAGTTGGTATGTACTCACTGAGAAGTAGATCATTAGACAAAGAGCTCACAATACCCATGATACAACTGACAGACTATATGAAGCTCAAGAAGAAGGAAGACAAAAATGAGGATGCTTCAGTCCTACTTAGAATGGGGAACAAAATAGTCATGGGAGGTAGAAGGAGGAAGGAGTCTGGGAGGGAGAGAGGAGGAGGAGAAGAAGGGTAGTGAAAGGGGGGTAGTATCAGGTGTAGGAGGAGGCATGGGAGAACTATAGAGGGTTAGGAGTTCATGGGTGTGAGGCAGCTTGGAACTGTGAGCTAGAGGTATCTGTCCCAGATGCCAGTGAAGGAAGAACTTTCCAGGACACACTGGGGATAACATTAGCTGGATATTCAACAAAGGGGATCTAGAACCTATAGAGACCCTATCCAGTTAATATGGCGCCAGAGTTGAGGGAAGGGTCCACCCACCCATCTCAAACATTTAACTCATAATTGCTCCTGTCAAAAGAAAATACAGGGACAAAAAGTGGAGCAGAGACTGAAGGAAACTCCAACCAGAGACTGCCTCTACTGGGGATCCACCCCATATGCAGACACCAAACACAGACACTGATGCTGATGGCAAAAAATGCTTGCAGACAGGAGCTTGGTATAGTTGTCACCTGAGAGGCTCCTGCAGATCCTGACCAATACAGATGCAGATGTACACAGCCAAACTTCCACTGAGCACATGGACCCGAATAGGGGAATTAGAAGAAGGACTTAAGGAGCTGATGGGATTTCAAAACCCATAGGATGAACAATATCAACCCAAACTCCCAAAACATCCAGGGACTAAACCATCCACCAAAGAGTACACATGGAGTGACCCATGGCTCCAGCTGCATATGTAGCAGAGTATTGGCTTTTCTGACATAAATGGGAGGACAGGCCCTTGGTCGTTTGGAGTCTTGATGCCCTAGTGTAGGTGAATGCAGGAGTGGGTAGGCGTCAGAGGGAACACCCTCATGGAAGTAGGGGGAGGGGAAATATAGGCAGTTTGTGGAGAGCAATCCGAGAAGGAGTAACATTTGAAATATTAGTAAATAAAACCAATTTAAAAAATACAAAAAAAGAATATTTTGCCTGTATAAATGTCCCTGTATCCAGTTCAGGCTGTGCTTGCTGAGACCAAAAGAGGGCAAAACCCCTTGAACTAGTCTGACAGATATGAGCTGGCAAGTAGGAGATTAACCCTGAACCTGCATCCTCCAGAAGACTGGCGAAGTGATCTTACCTGCTGAGCCATCTCTCTGGTCTCCAATCTTAGTTTTGGAGAATCTCACTAACCCTGGATCTCATAATGGTAGACTAGGTTGGCTAGAAAGCACCATAGATCCTCCTGCCTCTACCTGCTTGGTGGAGGTATTTGGCACATAATCCTCCACCGGGCATATTTACATAGGTTCTGGGAATTCTGGTCCTAGTGCATTTCTTGGAGTAAGACAAGTCTCAAGATTCAACCTTATTAAAAACAGCTATAGACGCAAACACAGATGCAATTTAATGCAGTCCATTTCGGGAGCCTAGCTGACCATTTCCCACCAAGATATTTTCAATGTGATTTTAAAACATTCAGGGAAGACAAGAATGCACCTCCTCCCCACCAAATCATGCAGAGACATATCAAGAGTCATATACCTCTGAAAGAATCATTTAAACCTGAAGAGGTATCAGTAAAAGGAAAGGCACAGATAGTAGTTAACTAGGGCTTAAAGCACCCACAACAACTCTATCTGTCCCATTTAGAAGAACTGTCTGTGTACATGTGTGTGATTTGTGATAATTGTCAAGTATGTGTGTGCATGTTGATGTGGGTGCCAGAGGTCAACTTTAGGTTTCCTTCCTCAGGAAACATCTCCCATTGGAACAAAGACACTGCTTTACTTTTGATCACATGTCTATGTGTGGTACCCATGAGTCTCATGTCAGCATAGGACAGAGGTGTTACATTTCTTGGAGCTTGAATTAATTCAGGATAATTAATTTCTTAGCTCTGAGTACCTGAAATACGTGTTTGTAAACAAACTCCAATCTGCATGGCCACAAATTCAGGAAGTCTAATTCTTCAGATGAAAACCAAGAAACGTATGGCTTTATTTTACCCATCTTTACACCTCAACCCGTCTACAAACCTGATGTCTGTTTCTCTTCTGATCCAACGTCTTTCTGGATTGCTCCACTGTCTTTTTCTGGAGTAGTCCTTGTGCTTTCT
>NW_021607823.1:0-10275 GCF_004785775.1 Grammomys surdaster | reverse complement strand
ATAGTGGAATTAAGTATCCTCCTGGACATTTTGTAAAATATTCTTTGAAATTATCAGAATATACATTCAATATATCCTGATCAAATTAACCCCCCTTTCCTCCCATGTAAGGCCCTCCCAGCCTGATTTAGTGTGACTCTCAATGAATAAAGCACTGGATACATCAGTGATTCTCACACTCACACAGGTGTGAGGCCAAACCACTGGATGTGGACAACCTGCCAGAGACCACATAAGGGAAACTGACTTGTCCCGGCTGGTTTAATGCCAACTAGACTCAAGCTAGAGTCCTCCGAGAAGCAGGAACTTCAGATGAGGGATGCCTACATACTATGAGTATGAAGATGTGAGGACCAGTCTGACTTTCTGTCCACATCGCTGAGGTGGGTTCATCCCCGGGGCCTGTGATCGCCCAGCAGTGGGTTTCCCACCAGATGTGCAGGAACAGGATGGAGCGTCCTCCTGTGGAGTGGTCCTCAAATCCAATGAGAATGCGTCCAGTCATTCCCCATAACCTCCCTGCCACCAGTGCACCCACAGGCAGATCTAGCCAGGCCAGTCCTTCTTGGCAGGGCTCCCTGATGGGTAACACAATGGTGGGCTATGAGTGCCTGTTAAATGTGCTGAAGAGAGCCCACAGTAATTGATAATTCAGCTCTGGCTCAGCAACATTCCAGCTCTCCATCACTAAGTTCTAATTAGTCAGTCTTGTAAAGTCTTTGACACCCAGGTGGCTTTCCTTCTTGATCTTTCTCCCCTTTCTCAGGAAGTTCTGCTTATAAGACTCTATGGGAGGGGTGGGAGGGTGGCTGACTCTGCCTGGGACCCTGGAAAGGGCTCCTGAGTTGCTCCCTGAGACAGGGACCTCTTAGCTCAGGACAGAAGAACTCAGGGCCTCCAGCCAATCGCAGAAGTGGAACAGCATGTAAGGTGCTGGGAACAGACTCTGCAAAGACCCAGAGGTGGGAACAAAAACCAGAAGAAACAGAAACAAAAGAACCAGATTGAGTGTGGGAGACAGACCCAGAGTCACTGAAAAAACAAAGGTGCTCGGTCCATCCCATGTGGCTGCAGGGGCAAGCTGTGTGGTTTTGCCCATGGCAAAATGACAACAGGGTTTAAAGAGCTGAGAGACTCTGGGTGAGAAACTCCAAGTCCAGAAATCAGCAAGTGGGTCCTTTCCAGTGTCACAATGAAGACTCTGCCTCCACCTGTGCCTTCTGCTGGCTGGAGCTGCCCAGTCTCAGCCTCTCCCATCCAACCACACTCTGTGCATTGAGCCCATCATGAGAGGATGCCACACGCCTCAGGACTGGACCATCCAGATGACCAAAGTGTGTCCTAGGTGCAAAGTATGTCCCAGGTTCTGCTTCTCTTTGCCAGTAGTGTCCAGATGTCATCAAAACACAAGCAGGGCCATGCCAGGCTCAGGGACAGTCAGTGGTACCCTTTGGGACTTGAGATTGGAGGTACAAGCCAGACGGGAAGGGCAAGGCAGGGTCTGAGACAAAGGATGTGGTTCCAGGGCTCCTCTGGAGGTATCCGGGTATCACCTGTGTCCTGCTTGGAGAGTAAGTCAGGAACAGGAGGAGGGGAACTGTGGTCTGTGTCTTCCTTCTTGGCATGAGGGAGCCACTACATGGCAGACCTGAAGGGAGAACCAAGCCCAAGAGGAGCAGGGATTGGTCCAATAGGAAGCTAGTGTCCAGCGTTGAGTACTGACGAGGCTGGAAAAGACAGAAGGACTTACATGGGAGTCTTAGTGAGGACACGATGTGTTGGGAGCCGACTCCTAGCCGAAAGCAGCTATCATCTTTGAAGCCATCTCAGGCCATATACCTTGTCACGAGACTTGTTTTCAACAGCCCGCAACAACTGAGCACACTCTGATGAACATCTTGTTTTTCTCACATATCTTGTTTTGCTGTTTAGTGCCGCCAGCTGCAAGGTGCACGTGGTCTCCACACTGCTAGCTAGGTACACATGATATCCACGCTGCAAGGCACATGACGTAGTGCCTTCAGTTGATCTTGTCCACGAGGGCAAGGTACATGGTAAAGGGTATAAATACCCAGGATTTTCTTGCAATAAAAGAGACTTGAGAGACTTGATCAGACTCCCTGGCTTGTCTCCATTCTTCGCGTCTCCGTCCCCACTCTCTCTCTTGCTAGGCCCTGACTCATGGACCAGAGCAGCAGAACGGGCCGTTACAAAGTGGCCCCCTGAATGTGAGGCAGCTCAGGCGGCTACAAAGTGGCACCTCAACTTTGGAGCTCCAGTAAGCGGGATACAGTGAAGGACACAGCGGGAATTGGAAGCATACATCCTCACTCCTGCGCTGGAGACCCTGCTGACTGAGCCGAACAGGTTGCTACAAAGTGTCGCCCAATATGGGGTGGCATGAACGAGAGGCCCAGTGAGAGCCGTTACCAGAAGAAGGGTCGACTGAAACTTCAGAAGGGAAACAGAGGTGACTGTGGCAGCCGTGTGGAGACCAGTTGGTCATAGTAATGATAATGGGGCAAGAAATAAGTCAGCCTGAACTCAACTCTCTGTTTTTGTTTTGTTGTTTGCTGCTTACGTGTGTTAATTGTTTGCTTTTGTTTCGCTCTTTAAATGCTATCTTTCATGTTCAAAAGAAAAAGAAAAACATAGAATCCAAAATAGGACCAAAGGTTGAAGTAACCGATTTGTCAGAGCTAGATTGTGCTGACCTAGAGGAAGAGGCAGCCAAATATTTCGACCCTGAATGGGCCTCTTCCCGAAGGCCTCCTCTCTGTGCTCCTCCACCTCCAGATGCTCCTGCTATGGAGATGGTGGTTGTAGATCCCAGAAAGGAGTTACAGAACAAAATTTCTCTCCTTAAGCAACAAATTTCTCTTCTTAAACAACAAATAGAGTTAGAGGAAGAGTATCAGGACTTAATTAATCAACTACAAAAAGTAAAGACAGGGAAAAGGTCTCGAGAAGGCAAAGAAAATCCCTCAGGTCCTCGAGTTCCTCAACCCGGAGTCCAAAGGCAGCCCCTGTCCTCTGGTTTTAGTTCAGCCACAGATCAGCCAGAGGAGGGAGAGGCTGATGCTTTCCCTGTATCAGAGACTAGAGATGCTCAAGGGGTTGTGTGGAGACATCACACAGGATTTAATTTTCAAATTATTAAAGAATTAAAAAATTCGGTGGCACAATATGGTACCACTGCTCCCTTTACTCTTGCAGTCTTAGAATCTGTTGCAGAGGAGTGGCTGACTCCTGGTGATTAGAATACTCTAGTGAGAGCAGTTCTTAGTGGTGGTGACTATCTTATTTGGAAATCAAGGTATCATGAGAATTGTAAAGAGACAGCTAGGAGAAACATTCAGGCAGGTAATGGTTGGTCCTTTGATGCCTTAGTAGGAGAAGGACAATTTGTTTCTAGTGATAACCAGATACAGTATGACCCAGGCTTATTCGCTCAAATTCAAAATGCAGCCATGAAGGCTTGGCACAAACTCCCGATAAAGGGAGACCCTGGTGCATCTTTGACCTCAGTCAGACAAGGGCCTGATGAACAATTTTCTGATTTTGTTCATCTATTAATGACAACAGCAGGAAAGATTTTTCGTAATGCAGAGGCAGGTGTAGATTATGTTAAACAACTTGCATATGAAAATGCCAATCCTGCTTGCCAAGCAGCCATTAGACCCTATAGGAAAAAGACAGACCTTACTGGATATATCAGACTCTGTTCTGACATAGGGCCCTCTTACCAACAGGGCTTAGCTATGGCAGCTGCCATGCAAAGACACTCAGTAAGAGATTTTTTGGCAAACAGAGACAAAAAGGCCTGTTTTAAATGTGGCAAGCCTGGACACTTTACAAAAGATTGCAAGACAGAGAATGAGTTAACCCAGAGACAGCCTAGAAAACAGCCTGGCCTATGCCCACGTTGCAAACGTGGAAGGCATTGGGCTAGTGAATGTAGGTCCAAGACAGATACACAAGGAAACTTCCTTTCCCATAATCAGGGAAACGGGAACAGGGGCCAGCCCCAGGCCCCAAACCAACACAAGCCAAAACAGGCTTATGGGGCAGTCAGTTTCATACCAGCAAACAACAACCCCTTTCTGAACTTAGTCGAGCAACACCAGGAAGTGCAGGACTGGACCTCAGTTCTGCCACCCACACAGTATTAACCCCAGAAATGGGAACTCAAGCCTTACCCACTGAAGTGTTTGGACCACTCTATCCAAATGTGTTTGGCCTGATAGTGAGAAGAAACAGTGCTACTCTACAGACACTACAAATTTTTCCTAGAGTTATAGACAATAATTATCAAGGTGAGATTAAGGTAATGACCAAGACAATAGAGAATATAGTCACCATTCCTACAGGAAAGAGGATAGCTCAACTATTGTTAATCCCATTGATACCTACTAATCATAAATATAAGAGTACTAAGAGAGAAGATCAAGGCTTTGATTCCTCTGATGAATATTTTGGTTTCTCTGATTCCCAAACGGCAGATGCCACACGATGGCTGCCAGAGAGATTGATTAAACAAATAGACAAGAATAATAAATCCAGGGAGGAGAAATCCCCTGGGAAGCATATTTTTTCTTTGCAGGAAACATGAAGATGCTTCACTGGAGCGGATCAACCAGCATACCTGACTTGGGAAGTTCTCAGTGCAGAAGAAGACATCACCAGCCGAACCTCCAGGGTGGCTCTACTAGACTCTTGGTTCCCTGATTTATGATTTAGTGGGGGACATTGTTTAGACCCAAGAAAGAACCCATTACCACAGTTAGTATAGTTGTTTTTTGGGTTTGAGATTGATTGGGACAGGGACAGGGATTTCCTTACTTGTTTTGTTAAGATCAAAGTTATGATTAGTTCTGTACTTATACAGATTTAGATTTAGAAAATAGTGTTTCAGTATAGAAGAGGCTTATGCTTTTTACTTCTCCAACAGATGGAGTTGTGTGCTACCCTTAAAAAAGAGTGTTGCTCTAAGACAGAATGGTTTACATCAACCACCATTCAGACAGCATTAAGTCTTTGTCTCTCGGGTTCATGCTGTTTAATAGACTGATGGCTTTGGACCACAACAGATAGATGCTATTCAAATGAAACCCATACAGGTCCATTATTACAGGCTGGAAGTAGGAGACTCTAAAACCTCTGTCATCAAGACTGACGAGGATTAACCCCTAACTTACACACTAAGCCAGATAGTCAATGACGGGTAAGAGAACACCTCAAGACCCTTGCCCCTAACTGGAAGGCCTCACCATCCTAAGACAAGAGCTCAACCAATGGCTGTTGAGTATTCAGAGATGAGAAAGGGAGGCTGGGGTCCTTTGTTCCAACCTAAGACAGGCACAGTTTTTGTAAGTTTTCCCAGCCTTCCTTTTTGAAAACAAATTTGAAAAGGGGGACCTGTTGGGAGCCGACTCCTAGCCGAAAGCAGCTTTCATCTTTGCAGCCATCTCAGGCCATATACTTTGACAAGAGACTTGTTTTCAACAGCCCACAACAAACAACTGAGCACACTCTGATAAACATCTTGTTTTTCTCACATATCTTGTTTTGCTGTTTAGTGCTGCAAGCTGCAAGGCGCACGTGGTCTCCTCACTGCTAGCTAGGTACACATGATATCCAGGCTGCAAGGCACATGATGTAGTGCCTTCAGCTGTGCTTGTCCACGAGGGCAAGACAGGTGGTAAATGGTATAAATACCAAGGATTTCCTTCCAATAAGAGACTTGAAGAGACTTGATCAGACTCCCTGTATTGTCTCCATTCTTCGAATCTCTGTCCCCACTCTCTCTCTTGCTAGGCCCTGACCCGCAGACTGGAGCAGCAAAACGGGCCTTTACAAAGTGGCCCCCCAAATGTGAGGCAGCTCGGCCGCTACAAAGTGGTGCCTCAACATTGGAGCTCCAGTAAGCAGGACACAGTGAAGGACACAGCGGGAATTAGAAGCCTACATCCTCACTCCTACACTGGAGACCCTGCTGACTGACCCGAACAGGTTGCTACAACGATGTGTCCTCAGCTTGGCAGGAGACCCATGGCCATGGTTTATTAAATCCCTCTCTGTGGATCTGCAGCTGTTTCAGAAGGGGCAAGACTGGAATAATAGACCAGCATAACCACATCCACCGAAGGCTCAGATAGAGCACCACGCAGAGTGTGAAGAGTCTGTGATACAGGGGATTTGCATCTTCTAACACCCATGGGCATTAGACCTCCTGAACCTCAGGGCTGCTAGAGAGAGAACTGAAGGACTGGGGACCAGGGAGACCCACCCCTTCCTTCTCACAGAGATTGAGAGAGGACACTGGATCAGGAGTAGGGTGTGGGGACAGGAGCAGGGCTTGGAAGCTGGTGACCTTGAGTAGTTTCCTACATTCTTAGTGAGCATCAGCCTAAGCGGACAGAGCACATGTGATTCTTTGTGGTTAATGTATCTGTGTATTCACAAGATGCTGGGTCAGCACACTGGCCTATGGAACCATTAGGTCTGTGTTAATTGTGGTGACTGTGTGTATGTGTGTGTGTGTGTGTGTGTATGTGCATGTCTGTATATATGTGTGTGTGTATGTGTGTATGTGTGTGTGTGTGTGTGTGTGTGTGTGTGTGTGTGTAATTCCAGAACTTGAGACCTCGAGCTATGTGAAGTTCTGTGAATTCCAGGCTAGACATACAATAAGATCCAGTAAAAGGAAGATTAAAAAAAAATGAAATATACAAAGACTGAAATTAAGAAAGGGAGGAAGGAGAGATAATAAACTAGTTTTGAGTTTCAGTCGGTACATTGTCATTTAATTCAGTGCTTCAAATCTCATCCTCCCACAGACAACTAAGTTTTAAAGTCATCCTTGGTCACAGATTGCATGCAGTTTTATTTTCCTGCACTGCTGTGGTTCTCAGCCTGCATCCTGCAGAATCAGTGCCCCTCGATGCACCCTGTCCAGATTCCCAGGGCTTCAGGGCCATGGGCAGCAGGTGAACAGTTTCTGTGTGAGATGGGGAAAGTCTAGAATCATGTCAGGGGAGCATGGACAGAAGGAGCCAAGGATTCCTGACTTTGTTCCTTGTATAAGACATCTGGAAGGATCCCAAAACACCAGACATCAAAATGTGTAGAAGTTGGGTTCTGCTCTGTCCACTGCTGGTTGGCAGTTACCAGGGCCCATAGGGAGCTTGTAACAAGTGCACACGGTTTCTAGGGGAGCATAGACACAGCACTTCCTCACCCACACATGTGTGCGTGTTGGTTCCTTCCCTCAGAGTGCACACACTCTCCTGAGTTACTGTAGTTTCTTATTGCTGATCAGGCAGTGTCAGATGGAGCTTCCCAACAGCTGGACAGATGGGCGTCAAGCTTGAGTTCTCGATCCTTCAGAGTCTGACTCCCAGAGAGCACTGCTGGAGGATAAGGCAGATGACACAGGCTGTGAGGATGGTGTCCATGGGCCGGCAGGGATCAGAAGCCTGTAGTCGGGTCACAGGCTGGATGCCCCTCACTGGAGCCTAGAGCAGCATCCAGTCCTCTCTGGGTCAAGGTCTTGCAGCAGAGGAGCACAGGCCTCTGACTCCAGAGCCTCCTGACCAAGTGCTTGGTGTTCACAAGACGACACATCTACGATTCTCTACCTGCAATGAAAAGCATACAATCATGTCAGGAGCCTGCATTGCTTCCAGGAGAGGCCTGTAAATCAGCCCGGAGGATGGGTATCATGACTGTAAACATGGAGGTCTTAGAAAGAGGGAAAGCACACACAGAGGTTAGAAAGATAACCATCAGGGCACCTTTGTGACTATGTCCTCTGCAGGTACATAAAGCCCCACAGGAAGGACCTACATTAAGAGATCTGGCAAAGAGGAGACATGGCCTTGCCACATCTCTGCTGCAGGACAGCAGTACAGCCCACTGTTCCCACAGCTGCCTCCCTCCAGGTCCCCTCTCACTTCCTTCCTGACTTCCTGAGGTTTCTTTCCCACATCCCTGCACCCATGTTCATCCCCACACTGAGGTCACATGTGACATCATCAGTTCCCTAGCATAAGGCAGACCCTGCCCCAGGAGGGGAGACGTCCAAGTGCAGGTCCCTCTGTGACTGTGACACAGCCCCGCTGAGTCCCATTGGTCACGAGACAATGAGACAGGGAAGACAGGCTGCTTCATGGACCTGACAGTGGCTTCAGAGTCCACGGGATCCCAGCCCCACCAATCACTACATGAGCGTCCTTTAGCCAGCAGCCTTAGTTCTGAATCTGCTTTACATTCATTCTCTCCATGTGTGTCAGTGTGTGTATGAGTGTGTCAGTGTGTGTTTTGAGTGAATGTGTGTTTGCATGTACATGTGAGTGTTTGAGTTTGTGTAAATGTGTGCATGAGTGTGTATTGTGTGAGTTTCTGTGAATATGTGTGTGTACATGTCCAGATGTGTAACAGCACAGAGATGAAGGCCACAGGACAACTTGGAGGATTTGTTTTTCTCCTTCTCCCATATGGGTTCTAGGGATCAAACCCAGGTCTTCAGAGTTGTCAGTATCTTTACACAACGAGCCTTCCCGCCAGCCCATAATATCTCTGAGTGTGACAAAAATGGTTATAAAAGAAGGCAAGCAGCTGGCTTCCACAGGACTGTGGAGATCTGTAGAAAAAGATCACATCTCGGTGAGAATACTCTCCAGGTAGATGGAGTGTTCAAAGCTGTGTGAAGGGGGACAGGGTGGCATCTCACCGATAAATCACACGTGGGCAACATGGACATATCTCGGTACTTAAAGCATGGGAAATACATCCAGGACTCTGCCTCTTCTGCCAAAAGGTTCCAGCCCTCTAAGTTTGAACCAGCCATGTTCCTTGTTGGGTCTGTTGGGTCCAGGATCACAGGCCTGCAGAGCAACATTCAGGGAGGGAATTTAGCAGCTGGCCAGTGCCTCAGGTATCACTTCACAGGGACAGAGGAGGAGCCCAGGAGAGCATCCCTATCTAAAGTTTGGCCAAGTCCCTGCCTCACAGCACACAGCAAGACTGGAGAGATCCTTGGGTATGAACTGGAAGGCCTAGATTGGAATCCTCTACCCTTTAGTAGCTGTGTGTCCTGGGGCAGCTCCCTCAGGTTCTCTGATCTGTGAGATGAGGAGAGTTGGACCAGCCCGTCTCATGGGAAAACTGAACAAACACAGGATGAAGACATGTGACTCCCTAGGGTGACATAGCACTCTATTATTTACAGATAATTGGTCCATCTCTGGTCTTTGGTGCCTCACAGCGCTTATGACGCTGTAACTGTTGGATGATCTCAGTTCCCACTCCATGTCCTCCCCTGCCTTTGCTGTTTTGGGTCTGGACAATGTCAGAGCCTTGGTGTCCTCATCACAGACAGGATAACCACCCTCCCACCCCTCCCCCTAGCTCCCAGGGCATTAGAGCTTCACATCAGTCAGGTGACAGTGCCCAGTGCAGGAGATGCTGCCATGACACAGATCTCCCACCTCCCCCTTTCCACAGGATTGCAGCCTGACATGCATGGAGAGCAGAGCCACACTCAGACAAGCTACCTCTCTCTTTGGATCTGTCTGTTCAGGTAGTCAGAGACCTCTTGAGGATGAAAGTCATAATACCATGTCCAGTAGATTCGAAGAAATTTGTAATAGACCACCAGTTCTAAGACGGTCAGGAATCTCTTGGCAGTGGCTATTTCAAGTTGCTCTTCCTCCGAATGTTCCCAGACATAGACTGTGAGCAGCTCCAGGGCATATTGTGGTGGCAGTGGCTTCCTCAGCTTCTCCTTACACTGAGAAGAGAAAGGCAATGTGAAAAACTGGCTCTCAGCTATTGTGTGGGGGCTACTTCACACAGGCTCAATTCAGCTGCCACCTGATGATGTCATTTCACTCCTAGTTATTTAGATTCAGTCTCTGGCCCATCCTGTGCTATAGTCAAGGGCTGAGTGGTTGAGGCTGAGCCTGTGTGCTCCACAAAGACAGCATTCACTAGCAGGCACAGGAGGAATCAAGACACCATGAGTGACAGCTAGGAGTGAGGGTGGGGGCGGGACATAAGGAGTCCTCACTATGGAAGTTTCTCATGGTCTCTGAAATATCATGGAAAGGGCCAGGGAGATGGCTCAGGGGTGAAGTGCCTCCCTCCCTGTGCAGGGGTGAGAACTAGACATCAGACCCCAGCATCTACATGAGTTTCAGGCTCTTGAGGATGCTGATCCACAATCCTAGCTCAAAGTGCTGGAGGTGGGGCTTCCAGGGGCTCAGGACTCTA